>NC_084553.2:53275950-53310950 GCF_033978685.3 Nerophis lumbriciformis
CTTTACAAGTGGCACATGTTAGCCGTTGTGCAGTTAGCGTGCGGCACCAAACACTACAAACAAGATGTAATATCCGCTCCACTTAAAATGTCTGTGTCGCATTTTTGGGGTTTTCCGTGCGGCTTCGCTTTTTAAACGTCTTCATACGGGGGCTTGGCTCCATGCGTAAAACCCGCTTTAGTGAATAAACAGCAGCCATCGCTGTTTAAAAGGGGTCGCTGCATGAGGCCGGGGGACATCAGCGTGAGTGGGAGTACGTCCACATGCTGTCATGTCGCACGCGGGCGCTAATGCTTTGACAAAAACGGCGAGTGTCAGCGAAGAGAAAAACAACAGTTTACTCCGCTACGTTGTAATTAAGTGCATGAAAAATGTGGGACATGGCTGCCTTAAACCAAACATTTCTCTCTGGATGGAAGGATTACAGACAGCGAGCGGGAGTGCGGTCTGCTCCGCCGTCTGCGCGCCACATGCGGGGCCCGCCTCTCTGGCCGAGCGTGCCGGCGGCCATTGTTGCTGTCGTCGCCACGGGCTGCTTAGGCCCTGCAGCCCAGATGGGTGAGATGGTCACCCTGTATATGTACTGTATATTTATGTGTGTGTGTGTGTGTGTGTGTGTGTGTGTGTGTGTGTGTGTGTGTGTGTGTGTGTGTGTGTGTGTGTGTGTGTGTGTGTGTTAGGATCATATTCTGCAGTCTGTGCTGCCTCCCACAGGCTGGGCATGTTAGTGACGACCTCTTGTATTATATACCCCCATTATTTATGATTTACTTTTTACTTTTTTTTTTTAATTATATCTCAATTCTGTACACTTCTGCTGGAATTTTAATTTTCCTGAGGGAACTCTCCTGAAGGACTCAATAAAGTACTATCCATCTATCTTCTGGAATAGTTCCAGTAGAGTTTAAAAAACCCAGCCTCGACCCCTCTCTCCTCTCTAACTTCAGACCTATCTCTAATCTTCCATACATTTCCAAAATATTAGAGAAGGTTGTCTACAGTCAGTTGTTGCCCTTCTTAGAGGATAATGGTATCACTGAGCTGTTCCAGTCCGGTTTTAAAGCCCTCCACAGCACAGAGTCAGCGCTTCTAAAAGTTTTTAACGATATCCTCCTGTCCACTGATTCTGGTAAATATGTTGTCCTGGTGCTTTTAGATCTGTCTGCTGCGTTCGACACCGTCGACCACGCCACCTTAATCACTCGTCTTGAGAACTGTGTGGGCATTAAGGGCGTCGCCCTCAACTGGTTCCGGTCGTACCTAACCGACAGGAGTTTTTGTGTAAAAGTAGACAGTTTTATGTCGTCCACAGCTCCTTTACCACATGGGGTCCCCCAGGGCTCAATCCTTGCCCCAATTTTATTTGCGCTTTACCTTCTCCCCCTTGGTTCTATTTTTAGGAAGTACAGTATTGCATTTCATTTTTATGCCGATGATTGCCAGATTTATTTTCCCATGGCACAAAATAACACGGTTCAACGTCTTATTGACTGCCTGCACGACATCAAAGTCTGGCTTTCAGCTAACTTCCTGAGCCTAAATGAAGATAAAACAGAAGTTATGTTGTTCGGTCCAAGTCGCTCTCCCTCCCCCAACGTTGACCTCGGCACTCTGACCCCGTATCTCAGCGACTCTGTCACAAACCTGGGGGTAAAGTTTGACTCAGATTTTAAATTCGAAAAACAAATCAGCAGCGTCGTTCAAAAAAGCTTTTATCAATTACGCCAAATAGCGAAAGTGAAACCGCTTCTATCAAGACATGATCTTGAGAAATTAATCCACGCTTTTATCTCGACTCGTCTTGATTATTGTAATGCCCTGTATGTTGGCATTAGCCAGGCCTCCCTCGCCCGCCTGCAGCTCGTGCAGAACTCTGCTGCTCGTCTGCTAACACAGACCCGCAGACGTGAGCACATCACCCCTATTTTAGCGTCCCTTCACTGGCTCCCTGTGCGTTACCGAATACATTTTAAACTCCTTTTATTTGTTTTTAAATGTCTAAACAACCTCGCGCCAACCTATCTCTCCGACCTCCTTCAGCCTTACTGCCCCACCCGATCCTTAAGATCAGCCGATCAGCTGCTGTTGACGGTCCCTGACACAAGGCTGAAGCTTAGAGGTGACAGAGCTTTCGCCGTTGCTGCTCCCAAGCTCTGGAACGACCTACCCCTGAGTGTTAGACAAGCCTCCTCTCTTCCTGTTTTTAAATCTCTCTTAAAAACATACTTTTATTCCATGGCTTTTAACACTGAGTGATATCCATCCTGCAATGGCGCCCCATAATACACCTGCTGTGATCCTGTTTTTATGTTTTTATGTTTTTATTAATTCTATTTTAATTATTTATTTTTTATCGTGTTCTGTTTGTGTTGTGTTGTGTTTGCTCGGTACTCGTTTTATCTTTTAACCTGCTCATTGTACAGCACTTTGGCTACCCCTGTGGTAAATTTTAAATGTGCTCTATAAATAAAGTTGATTTGATTTGATTTGATTTATCTATCTATCTATCTATCTATCTATCTATCTATCCTAGTAGTCAGTATTATTAAGAAGTAATATATCTACAGTCATTCCAAAACAGTTACATATATTAGAATATTGCTATCTCGCAACACTAATTACCGTATTTTTCGGACTATAAGTCGCAGTTTTTTTCATAGTTTGGCCGAGGGTGCGACTTATACTCAGGAGCGACTTATGTGTGAAATTATTAACACATTACCGTAAAATATCAAATAATATTATTTAGCTCATTCACGTAAGAGACTAGACGTATAAGATTTCATGGGATTTAGCGATTAGGAGTGAGAGATTGTTTGGTAAACGTATAGCATGTTCTATATGTTATAGTTATTTGAATGACTCTTACCATAATATGTTACGTTAACATACCAGGCACGTTCTCAGTTGGTTATTTATGCCTCATATAACGTACACTTATTCAGCCTGTTGTTCACTATTCTTTATTTATTTTAAATTGCCTTTCAAATGTCTATTCTTGGTGTTGGGTTTTATCAAATAAATTTCCCCCAAAAAATGCGACTTATATATGTTTTTTTCCTTCTTTATTATGCATTTTCGGCCAGTGCGACTTATACTCCGGAGCGACTTATACTCCGAAAAATACGGTATTTTGAGTTACGTTTACAAAAACTGCATAATTCCCACTTAAGATATTTTACTTTAACACACATTTGTTTTTTTTTGTTTTGTTTTTTTAAAAAGACGACACTGCTGTAGTGTTGTCCCAATACCAATATTTTGGTACCAGTACCAAAATGTATTTCCATACTTTTCGATACATTTCTAAATAAAGAGGACCACAAAAAATGGCATTATTGGCTTTATTTTAACAAAAAATCTTACGGTGCATAAAACATATGTTTCTTATTGCAAGTTAGTCCTTAAATAAAATAGTGAACATACAAGACAACTTGTCTTTTAGTAGTAAGTAAGCAAACAAAGGCTCCTAATTTAGTCTGCTGACATATGCAGTAGCATATTGTATCATTTTCCATTCTATTATTTTGTCAACATTATTAAGTACAAGTGGTAGAAAATTAATTATTAATCTACTTGTTCATTTACTGTTAATATCTGCTTACTTTCTTTTTTAACACGATCCATCTACACTTCCGTTAAAATTTAATAATCACTTATTTTTCTGTTGTTTGGATACTTTACATTAGTTTTGGATGATACCTCAAATTTGGGTATCAATCCGATACCAAGTAGTTACAGGATCATACATTGGTCATATTCAAAGTCCTCATGTGTCCAGGAACGTATTTCATGAGTTTATAAACATAATATAAATTAAAATAAAACGAAAAAAGATTTTGTGTTGCTAAAAAATATTGATGTAATCATAGTAGTATCGACTAGATACGCTACTGTACTGGGTATCATTACAGTGGATGTTAGGTGTAGATCCACCAATGGCGTTTGTTTACATTTTGATGCCGGTGAGCTACGGTGTGTAGTGAAGCATGTTTAGCTATTCCTCGTCCTGCAGGGATGATACTTGTAAGAATCTTACTTTATTTGTCACCATGGAGGCGAGGATTAGTGATTTAGCAGTAGCTGGTCTTTAGCGGCTAGCTAGCTAGCCATGTCTTAAAGCACCTCTTCCTGAGGGCGTTTCAGTGTTATAACTTCACCTTTAGCGTTAGTTTTTAAGCCAAAATGCGTCCGTTCTCCCTTTTCTGTCTACACACTGTGTCTGCTTGTAAGTACTCCGTGGTTGTGCGCTAATATACATACTCACTCAGGACAGGAAACTATTACAGATTTTATGTAATTAACCTAATGAGAGATGTTGACATGGTGGAGGCGCTGGTTATGAGTAATAAAACGTTAGTAACATAACAACTATAATAGTTGGACGAAAATATTTTGCTGCAGAAATCAATGGGACACGTTTGGGGCTATTTTGACAATGGGGGGGGGGGCGGGGGGGTGCTTGATGACGTCACTAGTCAGAAAATATATAGAATGACTTTAAAACTGTAACAGCACAAACAAACCAGCACAAACAAATGCCAGTGTCATTTTAATATTTGCAATGATACCTAGTGCAGTGGTTCTTAACCTGGGGTCGATGGAACCCTAGGGGTTCGGTGAGTCGGCCTCAGGGGTTCGGCGGAGGTCAAAACACACCCGACTCATCGTGTAAATACAAACTTCTCCCTATCGGCGTATTACGGATACGGCAACAGCTGACTGGTTTGCAGGTGTGTAATTTGTTGTGAGTTTATGCACTGTGTTGGTTTTGTTCTTTGAACAAGGTGATGTTCATGCACGGTTCATTTTGTGCACCAGTAAAAAAACATGGTAACACTTTAGTATGGGGAACATATTCACCATTAATTAGTTGCTTATTAACATGCAAATTAGTAACATATTGGCTCTTAACTAGTCATTATTAAGTAGTTATTAATGCCTTATTCATGGCCTTATTATAACCCTAACCCTCTAACCCTAACCCTAACCAAATAACTCTAAATTAAGTTTTTAACTACTTAAAATATGTTCCCCTATTGTCCAAATAACTCTAAATTAAGTCTTTGTTTCTTAGAATATGTTCCCCATACTAAAGTGTTACCAAAAACATATAACTTTGTCTTGAATTTGAAAAAGAAAAACATTTTATTTTTCACTAAAGAAGGGTTCGGTGAATGCGCATATGAAACTGGTGGGGTTCGGTACCTCCAACAAGGTTAAGAACCACTGACCTAGTGTTAAGACCATCCATCCATCCATCCATCTTCTTCCGCTTATCCAAGGTCGGGTCGCGGGGGCAGCAGCCTAAGCAGGGAAGCCCAGACTTCCCTCTCCCCAGCCACTTCGTCCAGCTCCTCCCGGGGGATCCCGAGGCGTTCCCAGGCCAGCCGGGATATATAGTCTTCCCAACGTGTCCTGGGTCTTCCCCGTGGCCTCCTACCGATCGGACGAGCCCTAAACACCTCCCTAGGGAGGCGTTCGGGTGGCATCCTGATCAGATGCCCGAACCACCTCATCTGGCTCCTCTCGATGTGGAGGAGCAGCGGCTTTACTTTGACCTCCCCCCGGATGACAGAGCTTCTCACCCTATCTCTAAGGGAGAGCCCCGCCACCCGGCGGAGGAAACTCATTTCGGCCGCTTGTACCCGTGATCTTGTCCTTTCGGTCATGACCCAAAGCTCATGACCATAGGTGAGGATGGGAACGTAGATCGACCGGTAAATCGAGAGCTTTGCCTTCCGGCTCAGCTCCTTCTTCACCACAACGGATCGATACAGCGTCCGCATTACTGAAGACGCTGCACCGATCCGCCTGTCGATCTCACGATCCACTCTTCCCTCACTCGTGAACAAGACTCCGAGGTACTTGAACTCCTCCACTTGGGGCAAGACCAGTGCCATCTTATATTCTTGCCTAAACCCGCACTACTTGGTGTCATTGGCGTTGTTCGGCCTATTTTAGGGGGTCTCAAGCCCCCCTAAAATATTCTTAAGCCCCCCTAAATAATTTGGTGTTTTTTTTGTTTTTTTTTACAAATAAATGCCGACATATTCATTATAAAGTGGCCCAAATATGAGTTTAAATAAATAATCATATAACCTGTTATTATTCACTCAGTTTCCCCTCACTTCGTAGCGTAAGGTAGAGAGCCCCTTTCGTGCGTCGGTATCCAATCCATTCCACTTGTTCATATAGAAAATGCCCACATCACTCAAATTCCAGCCCGCATTTTCTCTGCGACCTTGCTTGCGGTCCTGCAGGTGTACGAAGCACATTATCTTCCTTTACAATGAGTGAAGCTGCACAAAACCTTGTGTGTGCAATTGTAAATCATTTATTTTTTAAGTTTTGTGTTTCTTGTAGAATCTATATAAAGTAATATACATTAGCCTATTGTTAAAATAATGAAAAAAACATCATTAAATATATTTGTTTTATTGTATTGTTACATTAATAGCTGTTTTATTATTATAGGATGGCTTGTTAAACATTTAATAGGATTTTCAGAGGGAGGAAAAACATGCGATGAGGTGGCGACTTGTCCAGGGTGTACCCCGCCTTCCGCCCGATTGTAGCTGGGATAGGCTCCAGCGCCCCCCGCGACCCCAAAAGGGATAAGCGGTAGAAAATGGATGGATGGATGGATGTATTGTTACATTAATAGCTGTTTTATTATTATAGGATGGCTTGTTAAACATTTAATAGGATTTTCAGAGGGAGGAAAAACCAAGACATTTAATATAAAATGTAAAATGAATAAATACATAAAAAGAAAAAGAAAATATATGGTTAAAAGCCATCGTCCCGGGGAGCATTTCATTTCGTCCCGTGCATTTAAAAAAAAAAATAATAATAACAATGAATAATTTCTAAGTCTTTGTTAGCCGTTTGTGAAGTTTTGTGCTCGTGCGTAACATTCGCTCGCATCCTGTGCAACTCCTGGGGGCAAAGCCCCCCCTGTCCTTAAAAGCTAGTGACGCCCCTGCTTGGTGTTGTTTTTATTTTTTTCAAAAGTTCACCTTTTTGGTCTCATTTTTAGAATAAAGTGGTCAGAATGTGAGTTTTGATAATTACACAACCTGTCATTATTCACTTAATTATGTTTAATAAATCTGTCAAGTTTCCCTTTACATTATAGAGTAAGGAAGAGATGATTTGAGTCATATGGGATTATCTTCGGTGGATAATAATACATCATTATTTATAATAATATCTGTTATTATTAGTGCATCTACTGGGGGTTAAGCCTCCCCTGTCTTTAAAACCTAGTGACGCTTCTGTTTGTAATGAAGGGTCCTTGAATGCACCACAATTATGTGCTATGAGATGCAAAAGGGAAAATTAAACATAACTTGCTGCTACATATAGATTCATAAATACGCTGTAACGGCAAGCTATCTGTTTCCGAAGCTGTTGGAATGTCTACTGGTGTCAGGGTGCACTGGTCGGTCGGTCTACATACCCTTCGTTTTATCGACCGTACCACGCCGGGCGCTTCCACCCAGCTCCACCAAGTTCTACAAATGAGACGTTTATTGTACAGTCAGTCGACATGACTCTGAAGCAAGTGCCACTATTCTGTCACCAGGATTTTTCCAGTGATTTAGCTGAGTTTACCCCCCTTCCCCCCCAAGCAGAATGAATATGGGCTCTGCCATGGTGTCCTGGCAGGAGCTGCTTGTAAACAGTCGACCATAATCACATGTGCTCCTGCGCGCAGACATGACAACGCTAATCCCTGCCTGTCGAAGACGCACCAAAAAAATGTCTGGAGCGCATCGGAGGTCTGGTTGGGTCGTGTGTGCAGTGGCTGGGAAAGCAACACAAAATGGGGACAGTCGTGCTTGAGGCCGGCAGCTTGGGAGGTTCTTGACCTCTGTGCATCCTCCAAAATAGAGATGTCAAATTTAGCAAAAACCCAACGTCTGCTTTGTTTACCAAAACATTCCAGAACAAAGTCTGGCAGATTCCTAAGGAACGTCGCTGAGATCCTAAACCAGGCTCGGGTCCGGTTCCGGGGGTCGAGTCAGGTAGGACGGAGGGGTCTGAGGGCGCTTTGAATGCATCTGCTCAGCAGCCTGTTGCCTTTGTTTGGAGCTGCGGTCCTCTTCTGGAACATGTAACCAAATTCCTTTCCTCGGTCCCACAATGGGAGCGAGCTGCCAGCGTCCCTGGCAAGGAGGCCTCCTGAACGAGGGCCAGTTCTCCTGCTCATCCCACAAAGTCTTTCATGTTCCCAAACCGCAGCCTGAGCGAGGCGCCTCGGTTTCAACAGCAGCAGACCGGCATATGTTTGCCTAATTCCTGAGACATGATGGCAGTGGTCTCCCGGCCGCAAGAAGACAGCTTTGCTTTTTACACCCTCCTGCACTTTTATTATTATTTTCTGCTGTTGATGACTTCCAATACTTACACACCACATGTTTCCTCATTATACACGGAAGACCCCAAAGCCCCTCTTCCCCTACTCGGTTAGCTCTCTCCTCCCAAAATGCATTGCCAGCACAGGTCTGCAGGGAGAAAACACTCACATGTGTAAGGTTTAATAAATCTGATTTAAAAATATCTATTTTAATATAGGGTGCTAAAATCGCCACTTTTATTTGTATATATTTTTTCTAATAATTGTATTTAATGTTTCTAATTCTAATTTGAATAATAACTTTCAAGTATCGATTAAAAAAAAAAAAAAATTAAGAAAAATAAATATATATATATAGTCAAGGTTGCTCTTCAGGGAAACCTGTGAAACAGGCTTGAAGGGATGAAATAGCCTCTGTGTTTTTTCCTGACATAACGTATATATATATATATATATATGACATAACGTATATATATATATATATATATATATATATATATATATATATATATATATATATATATATATATATATACGTTATGTCAGGAAAAATAGCCTCTGTGTTTTTTCCTGACATAACGTATATATATATATATATATATATATATATATATATATATATATATATATATATATATATATATATATATATATATATATATATATATACGTTATGTCAGGAAAAAACACAGCCTGTTTTGCAGGTTTCCCTGAAGAGCAACATATACATGTATATGTATATAAATGTTTGTGGTTAATCATAAGTTCATTTGTTCATTTTGTGTATGTATTGTATATAATTGTTCTCATAAACCTCTTATTAATATACATACATAATTTATATATTAAAAAAAAAAAAAATCAGATTCAACTTTCAGACTAAAAACACATTAAACAACTCGTATTATCATTATTACTATTATTAATATTTATATTATAATTATTGTAATTACTTTTATTATTGTTATTGACACTGCTGCTTTTATACATTTTCAGTTTTCTTTTTTCATATATTTTATTTATTTATTTTTATTTTTTTGTGTGTCTTCTCAATTGCTTTGTACATTTATATCCAAAGTATTGTAAAGCTGGGATTGGGTTGGAGTTGTAGTTTATTTTGTTAGATTGATTAAGATTATGTGATCTTTATAAATAAAATGTTTATAATCAATTTTTGAATATGTATTTTTTAGGCCGGCACTGAGCATGTAATTCATACATCAGAAGCAAAGAGGAGTTTTTGTAACATTTAACCTGTTTTGGAAATATTTTATTACAATGTATATGCTTAATAATATATTACGGGAATCATGTTGAATCTAGAGTCGATTTTAAATTAAATCATCACCACAAGAATCAGAATCGAATCGTGAGGTACCCAAAGAGTTCCACCTCTGTAATTTACATTTAAATATGAAATACAATATTTAAATTAGCATGATTATTATCATAAATAATAATAATATAGAAAAAAAACCCTCACAAAATGATAGAAAAAAACAGTTTTGTAATAAAAACATATCCTACGTAAGAAAATATTCGTATTTTAATATTTAGGTAGAAAAAAAAAGGCATAATACTGTATATATATTCTGATTCTGATACAAAATCTTCCATTACAGTTTGGATTGAGGGTTATTAATATACTGTTTTGGTGTAATTTTTATATCCAGTGCTATCATTTCCTTTTTTTTTTTCACTTTCTGTTTGCTTCCCTTGTCTGCCACTGAGGGGCTTGCTCCCACACCATTAACAGTCAGGACACACCTGTCCCCCGTGGCCAATCAGGATGCTTTATATGCAAATAAAAAACAAGGAAGAAGATAGTAAAATAAAAACATTAATGACGATCATCTTTATTGTTTTGTGGCTACGCTAAGACAGGTGTTCGCTTCCTGTGCACTCCCTAGCTGCACTAGTTTTTGTTTTGCTCTAAATAATATATCACATCATCTTCACGCTGTCTCCTGTCTCTGCATCTTGGAGACACATCGCGAGCAATGCAGTCAGCTCGTGACAAAAATTTTAATTCTAAGGGCATCAAGTCCTATTTTTCTAAATAACATTTGAAAAAATTCAACATACGAAAATAAATCCTATTTTATTTTCTATGAGAATACATTTGTAATGTTGGAAGAACAAAAAAAGCTGGCTTAAAAGGTAATTTTTTTTGTTAAATATTTGTATGTATTATTTTTATATGTATTAATAAATATGTATTTTAGATGTGTAACTATGTTGAGAATATATATTAAAATAAAGTGTTAAGAGCCAGAGCAGTAGAAAAAACAACAACAAAAAACAAAAGAAAACTTGTGAAATTTGTAAATTTAAGAAATAGAATTAAAATGTATTTATATTATATTAATTATATTACTCATTCCATTAACTAATATAATTATAATATAATTATATTATATTAGTGATAATTATAATATAATTATATTAGTTAATGGAATGAGTCATAACATAGACAATCTGGTGGTTATTATATATTTCACCACCAATTTAGGATAAGTTGGGAAACAGAGTGATGCAGTTGATTGTTTGTGTTGCAATGAGAACATAGGTGGTCATTTCAAAAAATAAATTTATATGATACTAAAATAGTATGTTTAAGAATATTTCAATAAATGTAAATGATATCCTTTTTTAAAAAAATGTTATGTGAGTGTTTTTGCTTCCGCTCCGGTACTGGGACACAGCCATGAGTTTACGCGATTTGTTATAAAGAAAAATTCAGAATTGAAATATTAGCGCCCTTGGAACTTAGACAGTTTACTGCATTTGTTAGTTGTTGTTTTTTTGCTTGGTCACATTACATTTTTTTGTTCCATAGTTTTAGTATATTGCATATATATATATATATATATATATATATATATATATATATATGCTTACAAACATCAGTTGTCTACCAATCTAAGGTAATACGCAAGGACATTAACACATCCGACACATATGTAGGATTAACCGAGGGTGAATTCAAAACCAGATGGAACAACCACAAGGCTTCTTTCAGGAACAAAAACCTGCGAAATACCACAGAACTCAGCAAACACATTTGGGACCTCAAAGACAATAATGTTGAATATTCAATAACATGGCAAATTCTTGCATCCAGCACACCTTACAATAGTGGTAATAAAAGATGCAACCTATGCTTGAAAGAGAAACTGTTTATTATCTACCGTCCAGACCTGTCATCCCTCAACAAGCGCAGCGAAATTGTAACAACATGCCGCCATAGACGGAAACACCTCCTAGGTAACACATGAACCAATCACCACGCCCCTAGGCCAGCCTGTACCCACCCACTCTGTGCCCTATATAAACCATGGTATGCGAATGCTCCCATTAAAATCTCCTGACGATTGAGGGTACCCCCCTCATGAAACAGGCCTGTAGAGATGAAATAGTCTTGTGATTTTTTTTCCCCACACATACATATATATATATATATATATATATGCATAAGTGTATATGTCATAAAATAAGTATTGATGAATAAAATAATAAAAAAATAAATGTGTATATTTATATATACATATATATATGCACATAGATATGTATATATATATGTATGTATATATATACACATTTATGTAAAAAATAATAAAAAATACATTTAAAAAATAAATGTGTATGTATATATATATATATATATATATATGCATAAGTGTATATGTCATAAAATAATTATTGATGAATAAAATAATAAAAAAATAAATGTGTATATTTATATATACATATATATATGCATGCATAAGAGGGTCCCACCGCAGTGTATATATATGTATATATATATATATATATATATATATATATATATATGATACACATTTAAATGTTTTTATCAAAGGTATTTTATGACATATACACTTGTACATACAGTATATATATATATATATATATATATATATATATATATATATATATATATATATATATATATATATTATCAAATTAATTTACTAGATTCAAAAAAATCTTACCCTATCAATAGTTATTATATTGTAAAAGAAAAGTAAACATTGCCATCAGTGGGCTGACAGATTGCGGCCCGATGTGATAAAAGTCAGGATGTGTCTCAGCAACACCCGGCAGTGTTGCCCTTCTTGAACTTTTCTTCACACTCGCTGGCGCCTCCAAACACCCTCACATCCCTCACTTTAATGCTGTCTTGGTGATATATTAATATTGTTTTTAGGAATTATAAAGGCTGAAAGTAATCGGGGCCATGAACTGGATCTTTCTCAGCACCGCATGCGTCCCCGGGAGTAAGAGGCAGCCAGAGTCGTCAAAGAGCGACACTTTGTCACGGCCCCTCGGCGCCCATAGCACTAAAAGTCATCTGGACGACACGCCGCGAGCTGTCAGTGAAACTCCGAGTTGGAACTTCTCATGGGCCACGCTCCCTGTGACCTTCACACAAGTGCATCTTGAGCTCAGGCAAACACGGCGAACTAATTAGCAGTAGGAAGTTTGGCGTTTGTGTAACACCATGAACGCTTTTTCAGCAGCAACCGCTATTTACTGCGTCAGGTCGTGGTCGCAGACAGGAACTCAACACTTGGCTCCAAATGTATCGATGCACGTTGCAGCCCTTAAACTCACTCCACCACCGAGCCAAACAAGTCCGAGGACACTTTCGCACGTTCTGTTCTTTATTTGATTTGTCCCCCCTTTTTATTAACATGTCAGATTGTTCTGACTTCCCAGGTATTGACCAAGTGACACCTGAGTGACACCTGGAACTCACTTCTTCTGCACTGTTGTGTTGAGAGCAATTGTCCAAAGAGCCTCCACAGCACAACAGGGGGTCCGCAGAGGTACTGCAGGGGGGGGCCGTGAAATTTTTGGTCGATTTTTTTCATTTTTTTATTTTATTTTATTTTTCCACGAATAACTTTGAATATGCATGAACTTTGAACCATCACATTAACATGTATTTGATTTAATTATAACATATAACATAGGCAATTATATTATTATATTCATCTTAGCTATTTGTTCATGTTATTTCACGATTAACGTCCTAGTTTTTAGCTCGTAATTAGTGCCGTAGTTGTCAGCTAGCGATTAGCGCGTTAGTTGTCAACTAGCTATTAGTGCGGTAGTTGTCAGCCAGCAATTAGCCCGTTAGTTTCCAGCTCGCGATAAGCATTCTAGTTGTCAACTACACCGTACAGTAGCTGTCACCTCACGATTGACACCTTATTTGCCAGCTAGCGAGTAGGGTACTAGTTATCAGCTAGCAATTAGTGCTCTAGTTTCTAGCTAGCTATTATCACCCTTGTTGCCAGCTAAAAATTAGCGCTGTAGTTGTCAGCTAGCGATTAAAGCCCTAGATGCGGCTAGTGATTGGCGCGGTAGTTGTCGGCCAGCGATTAACCCGCTAGTTGTCAGCCACCGATTAGCGCTCCAGTTGTCGGCTAGCGATTGCTGTGTTAGTTGCCGGCTAGCGATTAGCACACTAGTTGTCAGCTAGCGAATAACGCTCTAGTTGACAGCTAGCGATTGTCACCTTTTTTGCCAACTTGCAATTGGCAATTTTCAGCTAGCGATTAGCATCCCCGTTGCCAGCTAGCAATTAGAGTGCGATATAAAATCTAATCCATTATTATTATTATTATTATTGTTGTTATTATAGTTGCTAGCTACCGATAAGTGTGCTAGTTGTCAACTCGCGATTAACACTGTACAGTAGCTGTCACCTCACGATTGACACCTTATTTGCCAGCTAGCGAGTAGGGTACTAGTTGTCAGCTAGAAATTAGTGCTCTAGTTTCTAGGTAGCTATTAGCACCCTTGTTGCCAGCGATTAACCCGCTAGTTGTCAGCCACCGATTAGCGCTCCAGTTGTCGGCTAGCAATTGCCGTGTTAGTTGCCAGCTAGCGATTAGCACACTAGTTGTCAGCTAGCGAATAACGCTCTAGTTGACAGCTAGCGATTGGCACCTATTTTGCCAGCTTGCAATTAGCGGACTATTTTTTCAGATAGCGATTAGCGTTTCTGTTGCCAGCTAGCAATCAGAGTGCTGGTTGCTAACTACCGATAAGTGTGCTAGTTGTCAACTCGCGATTAACACTGTACAGTAGCTGTCAGCTCACGATTGACACCTTATTTGCTAGCTAGCAAGTAGGGTACTAGTTGTCAGCTAGCAATTAGTGCTCTAGTTTCTAGCTAGCTATTAGCACCCTTGTTGCAAGCTAACAATTAGCGCTGTAGTTGTCAGCTAGCGATTAAAGTCCTAGTTGCGGCTAGTGATTGGTGCGGTAGTTGTCGGCCAGCGATTAACCCGCTACTTGTCAGCCACCGATTAGCGCTCCAGTTGTCGGCTAGCGATTGCTGTGTTAGTTGCCGGCTAGCGATTAGCACACTAGTTGTCAGCTAGCGAATAACGCTCTAGTTGACAGCTAGCGATTGTCACCTTTTTTGCCAACTTGCAATTGGCAATTTTCAGCTAGCGATTAGCATCCCCGTTGCCAGCTAGCAATCAGAGTGCGATATAAAATCTAATCCATTATTATTATTATTATTATTGTTGTTATTATAGTTGCTAGCTACCGATAAGTGTGCTAGTTGTCAACTCGCGATTAACACTGTACAGTAGCTGTCACCTCATGATTGACACCTTTTTTGCCAGCTAGCGTGTAGGGTACTAGTTGTCAGCTAGAAATTAGTGCTCTAGTTTCTAGGTAGCTATTAGCACCCTTGTTGCCAGCGATTAACCCGCTAGTTGTCAGCCACCGATTAGCGCTCCAGTTGTCGGCTAGCAATTGCCGTGTTAGTTGCCAGCTAGCGATTAGCACACTAGTTGTCAGCTAGCGAATAACGCTCTAGTTGACAGCTAGCGATTGGCACCTATTTTGCCAGCTTGCAATTAGCGGACTATTTTTTCAGCTAGCGTTTAGCGTTTTTGTTGCCAGCTAGCAATCAGAGTGCTGGTTGCTAGCTACCGATAAGTGTGCTAGTTGTCAACTCGCGGTTAACACTGCACAGTAGCTGTCAGCTAATGATTGACACCTTATTTGCCAGTTAGCGAGTAGGGTACTAGTTGTCAGCTAGCAATTAGTGCCCTAGTTTCTAGCTAGCTATTAGCACCCTTGTTGCCAGCTAACAATTAGCGCTATAGTTGTCAGCTAGCGATTAAAGTCCTAGTTGCGGCTAGTGATTAGCGCGGTAGTTGTCGGCCAGCGATTAGCGCTCCAGTTGTCGGCTAGCTATTGCCGTGTTAGTTGCTGGCTAGCAATTAGCACACTAGTTGTCAGCTAGCGAATAACGCTCTAGTTGACAGCTAGCGATTGGCATCTATTTTGCCAGCTTGCAATTAGCGGACTATTTTTTCAGCTAGCGATTAGCGTTTTTGTTGACAGCTAGCAATCAGAGTGCTGGTTGCTAGCTACCGATAAGTGTGCTAGTTGTCAACTCTCGATTGACACCGTACAGTAGCCGTAGTAGGACAAAAACATTAATAACAAATTTAAAAAAGGAAATAAGAAACAAAAAATCATTAAATTAAAAAAACATTATTCAACGATCCTCTACGACAGAAATATGTTTTAAGGACTTATGACATGTTAGTACAAAAATAAAAACAAACTAATGAATAATAAATACAATTAATACATAAAAATAACAAATACAAATAAAAACACTAAGCAAAGATCCTCTGTGACAGAAGTACTATGCTGTTTTAAGGACTTATGACAAACACATTGATACAAAAATAAAACAAAATAATAGATAATAATTAATACAAATACATACAAATAACAAATACAAATAAAAACACTAAGCAAACATCCTCTATGACAGAAATATTATGTTGTTTTAAGGACTTATGACAAGCACATTATTACAAAAATAAAACAAAATAATGAATAATAAATCAAATGAATACATACAAATAACAAATACAAACAAAAACACTAAGCAAAGATCCCTACGACAGAAATATTATGCTGTTTTAAGGACTTATGACAAACACATTATTACGAAAATAAAACAAAATAATGAATAAAAAATGTAACATGAATTAAAAAACAGTATTCAAACATCCTCTATGACAGAAATAATCGGTTGCTTTAAGGATCTTATAAGAATAAACATTTATTAAAGCTATTTCATTTGACAAGAGAGTTGTACTGTTTTTGAGAAGCCATGTAAAACCGTTATTCAAAGATCCTGTACGTGGCAGGAGAGCTGTGTTGTCTTTGATGATCTTCGTTCAAAGAACTCCGGCTTATTAGTGATTCCCAGAGCCCAAAAAAAAAAGTCTGCGGGCTATAGAGCGTTTTCTATTCGGGCTCCAGTACTATGGAATGCCCTCCCGGTAACAATTAGAGATGCTACCTCAGTAGAAGCATTTAAGTCCCATCTTAAAACTCATTTGTATACTCTAGCCTTTAAATAGCCCCCCTGTTAGACCAGTTGATCTGCCGTTTCTTTTCTTTTCTCCTCTGCTCCCCTTTTCCTTGAGGGGGGGGGGCACAGGTCCGGTGGCCATGGATGAAGTGCTGGCTGTCCAGAGTCGGGACCCGGGGTGGACCGCTCGCCTGTGCATCGGCTGGGAACATCTCTACGCTGCTGACCCGTCTCCGCTCGGGATGGTGTCCTGCTGGCCCCACTATGGACTGGACTCTTACTATTATGTTGGATCCACTATGGACTGGACTCTCACAATATTATGTCAGACCCACTCGACATCCATTGCTTTCGGTCTCCCCTAGAGGGGGGGGGTTACCCACATATGCGGTCCTCTCCAAGGTTTCTCATAGTCATTCACATCGACGTCCCACTGGGGTGAATTTTTCCTTGCCCGTATGTGGGCTTTGTACCGAGGATGTCGTTGTGGCTTGTGCAGCCCTTTGAGACACTTGTGATTTAGGGCTATATAAATAAAGATTGATTGATTGATTGATTGATCTTCTTTTAATCAGCGGTTCAAAGATCCTATAATTGACGTGAGCGATCTGCTGTTTTGGAGGACCACGCTGCAAAAACGTCAGCCTCTATAGTTTACCGAGTACCACCTCGGAAAACACTTAGCCTTTAAAGTACCACCACAATGACCAACATTAGAATACAGTAGCATAGTAGACCTAAGTGTTCATTAAAAACAAGGCAGATGTTTTATTTAACATTTACATTTCATATTTTTGGCCCCTGTAACATTAGACATAGTTTGAACAGTAACACTGTGTTTGAATATAGCGTACCACAGTGGTGTCGAACTCGTTTTCTTTGAGGGCCACATGGCAGTTATGGTTGCCCTCAGAAGGCCGATTTTAACAATAAGTAATATATGAATATATATGTACAGGTAAAAGCCAGTAAATTAGAATATTTTGAAAAACTTGATTTATTTCAGTAATTGCATTTAAAAGGTGTAACTTGTACATTATATTTATTCATTGCACACAGACTGATGCATTCAAATGTTTATTTCATTTAATTTTGATGATTTGAAGTGGCAACAAATGAAAATCCAAAATTCCGTGTGTCACAAAATTAGAATATTACTTAAGGCTAATACAAAAAAGGGATTTTTAGAAATGTTGGCCAACTGAAAAGTATGAAAATGAAAAATATGAGCATGTACAATACTCAATACTTGGTTGGAGCTCCTTTTGCCTCAATTACTGCGTTAATGCTGCGTGGCATGGAGTCGATGAGTTTCTGGCACTGCTCAGGTGTTATGAGAGCCCAGGTTGCTCTGATAGTGGCCTTCAACTCTTCTGCGTTTTTGGGTCTGGCATTCTGCATCTTCCTTTTCACAATACCCCACAGATTTTCTATGGGGCTAAGGTCAGGGGAGTTGGCGGGCCAATTTAGAACAGAAATACCATGGTCCGTAAACCAGGCACGGGTAGATTTTGCGCTGTGTGCAGGCGCCAAGTCCTGTTGGAACTTGAAATCTCCATCTCCATAGAGCAGGTCAGCAGCAGGAAGCATGAAGTGCTCTAAAACTTGCTGGTAGACGGCTGCGTTGACCCTGGATCTCAGGAAACAGAGTGGACCGACACCAGCAGATGACATGGCACCCCAAACCATCACCCAACCATGCAAATTTTGCATTTCCTTTGGAAATCGAGGTCCCAGAGTCTGGAGGAAGACAGGAGAGGCACAGGATCCACGTTGCCTGAAGTCTAGTGTAAAGTTTCCACCATCAGTGATGGTTTGGGGTGCCATGTCATCTGCTGGTGTCGGTCCACTCTGTTTCCTGAGATCCAGGGTCAACGCAGCCGTCTACCAGCAAGTTTTAGAGCACTTCATGCTTCCTGCTGCTGACCTGCTCTATGGAGATGGAGATTTCAAATTCCAACAGGACTTGGCGCCTGCACACAGCGCAAAATCTACCCGTGCCTGGTTTACGGACCATGGTATTTCTGTTCTAAATTGGCCCGCCAACTCCCCTGACCTTAGCCCCATAGAAAATCTGTGGGGTATTGTGAAAAGGAAGATGCAGAATGCCAGACCCAAAAACGCGGAAGAGTTGAAGGCCACTATCAGAGCAACCTGGGCTCTCATAACACCTGAGCAGTGCCAGAAACTCATCGACTCCATGCCACGCCGCATTAACGCAGTAATTGAGGCAAAAGGAGCTCCAACCAAGTATTGAGTATTGTACATGCTCATATTTTTCATTTTCATACTTTTCAGTTGGCCAACATTTCTAAAAATCCCTTTTTTGTATTAGCCTTAAGTAATATTCAAATTTTGTGACACACGGAATTTTGGATTTTCATTTGTTGCCACTTCAAATCATCAAAATTAAATGAAATAAACATTTGAATGCATCAGTCTGTGTGCAATGAATAAATATAATGTACAAGTTACACCTTTTGAATGCAATTACTGAAATAAATCAAGTTTTTCAAAATATTCTAATTTACTGGCTTTTACCTGTATATATATAATACATAAACAATAGATTTTTTTACATAAGCGGTAGAAAATGGATGGATGGAAGAATGTTACTTTAAAAACTGGCAGCTCAGTCATTAAAATTTTACAGTAAAAGCAGTCTCTTTTTTTTAACAGCATATAAAAAATTAAATAAATGCAATGGAATGGAGAAACAATACCACTGTTTTTAGCAGTAAAATTCAAGCAACAAAGCTGCCAGGTGTTTTTTTTTTTTTACCGTAAAATCTTGTTTTAATGTTTTTTTGTTTCTTTTTTAATGTTTTAGTGTCTTACTGTATACGGAAAAAAACAGTACCAGAGTTGATTTTACGGTAAAAAAAAAAACTCAGTCGGCGGAATTTAATCGTAAAATCTATTGTCAATTTTACAGTCTACAATTTAAATAATAATTTATTAAGAAATTATATAGACTTGGGTTCAATCCCGGGCTCGGGATCTTTCTGTGTGGAGTTTGCATGTTCTCCCCGTGACTGCGTGGGTTCCCTCCGGGTACTCCGGCTTCCTCCCACTTCCAAAGACATGCACCTGGGGATAAGTTGATTGGCAACACTAAATTGGCCCTAGTGTGTGGATGTGAGTGTGAATGTTGTCTGTCTATCTGTGTTGGCCCTGCGATGAGGTGGCGACTTGTCCATGCAGGGTGTACCCCGCCTTCCGCCCGATTGTAGCTGAGATAGGCTCCAGCGCCCCCCGCAACCCCAAAAGGGAATAAGCGGTAGAAAATGGATGGATGGATGGATAGAAATTATAAGTCAAGCAGATATTTAAGTACAGTATTTATCTTTATTTTAACAGAAAAATATTTTTGGAATACATGATAATATAATATTTAGATTTTGATAATATTGAATTTTAAAAGATATGCAACTGCATGCCGTACATGATTTTTCATGTCAAAAGGGAAAGAACAAATATATTTAATAAGAAAATTTTATTAACGCATATTATTTTCAAGTTTTCGCGGACCACATAAAATAACGTGGCAGGCCAGATTTGGCCCCCGGGTCTTGAGTTTGACACCTGTGCACTAGATGGAGCCCGCGCACCACTACCACAATTTGACAATTAATGCTCTATAAAACAGAAATGAGACAAAACGAAAAAAAATTGTTTTTATCTTTGACAGGGGAGCGCTACAGTTTTTCAGGACTTTGTGCAAAAACGCAAGCCAAAGATCCTCTATGTGAGAGGAGTATCCTGCTGTTTTTGAGAATTTGGAGCAAAACCGCTGTTCAAAGATCCTGTTAATGACAGAAAAGATCTGCTATTTTCAAGGACCGAGTGCAAAAAAACATTCGTCAAAGATCCTCTATATCAGTGGTCCCCAACCACCGGGCTGCGGCCCGGTACCGGTCCGTGGATCGATTGGTATTTTATTTTTAAAAATTAAAATAAAAAATAAAAAAATAAACTTTTTTTTTTTTTTTTTTTTTTTTTTTTTATTAAATCAACATAAAAATACAAGACACACTTACAATTAGTGCACCAACCCAAAAACCTCCCTCCCCCATTTACACTCATTCACACTCATTCGCACAAAAAGGTTGTTTCTTTCTGTTATTAATATTCTGGTTCCTACATTATATATCAATATATATCAATACAGTCTGCAGGGATACAGTCCGTAAGCACACATGATTGTATTTTCTTATGACAACCATTCCCCCCCCCCCCCCCGCCCCCTCACCCCACCCCCCGGTCCGTGGGACAAATTTTCAAGCGTTGACCGGTCCGCGGCTCCAAAAAGGTTGGGGACCACTGGTCTATATGACAAGATGTGTTTAACTTTAGGTGCTTTTTTATTAATGAACTGAAGCCAGTTGAAGAGTCATGATCTAGATCAGAGGTGTCAAACTCATTTTAGATCAGGGGCCACATGGAGAAAAATCTACTCCCAAGTGGGCCAAACTGGTAAAATCCCGGCACGATAACTTAAAAATAAAGACAACTTCAGATTGTTTTCTTACGTTTGTAGTATAAAAATAGAACGAGCACATTTTGAAAATGCACAAGTCATAATGTTGTTGGGGTTTTTTTTTATGATTACCTGTTGCGGTTAATAGTATATATACTTTATTTGTCGTTATTTATATTTTCTGAATAAATTATGTGATAATGTTCATCAGTCAACTTGTTGGTGTTCATTTTCAATCTATCGAGATAAAAAAAAACAACATCAAAATCAAATTACAGGATTTTATTTACCTTATTTTCATAGTTTGGCCGGGGGTGCGACTTATACTCAGGAGCGACTTATGTGTGAAATTATTAACACATTACCCTAAAATATCAAATAATATTATTTAGCTCATTCACGTAAGAGACTAGACGTATAAGATTTCATGGGATTTAGCGATTAGGAGTGACAGATTGTTTGGTAAACGTATAGCATGTTCTATATGTTATAGTTATTTGAACGACTCTTACCATAATATGTTGCGTTAACATACCAGGCACGTTCTCAGTTGGTTATTTATGCCTCATATAACGTACACTTATTCAGCCTGTTGTTCACTATTCTTTATTTATTTTATTTATTTGTTGGGTTGTATCAAATAAATTTCCCAAAAAAATGCGACTTATACTCCAGTGCGACTTATATATGTTTTTTTCCTTCTTTATTATGCATTTTCGGCCGGTGCGACTTATACTCCGGAGCGACTTATACTCCGAAAAATACGGTATGTAGTTTGATCATTTTCCTCGACTGATAACTAACATCATGTGGTTTTGTCACACCGCGGTGAGGGATGTCTTGTCTTGGTTTTTTCTGTCTTGTGATGTGCATGTTTTAGTTTGAAAAGTAACTCTCCTCTCGTTTCAGGTCACTTGCCCTTCCTTTTGTGTCATCAGTCTGACGTCATCCCGATTCCCTAATTGTTTCCACCTGTTCCCTATTACCCTCATGTGTCTTATAAGCCCATTCCTTCCTTTGTTCTGTGCCAGATTGTTTCGTCTATTCGTGCTCTCTAGCGTCCATGTTCCTGTCCATGCCTTGTCTTGCCTTGCCTCAGTTTGTAATTAATTCCTTGATCTTGAATCCCCTTTGTTACTATTTTGAATTTTTCCTTTCTTCCTCCTCAGCAGAGCGACTTTTTGTTATTTAGTATATTCAACCGAAGTGGTGAGTTTCAGTTATTTTTTCATTCTATCCTCAATTTTTGAGTGACTCTTTTTGTTAATACTTTATTAGATTAGTGAGTGTAGAAATTTTCATAGCTATTTGTTTTTTCCTCCTGTTGGAGCGTTTTCTGTTTATACATTTTATAACATATACGGCGCCAATTATAGTTTGTCTTTGCTTTTGTGTTTTCCTCCGTTTGGAGTGATTTTTGGTTGTTGCTATTTTTTCTTGGAATCTTTTTTGCCGATTAGTTTTTGGTTAAAGATAGATATTGTAATCCTTGACTTGGGAGGTGAAAGGAAGTTTTAAAAATAAAAGCCTGTCCAAATTCCCTACTCTGCATCTGAGTCCTATACTGGCCAGATGAGTCCTATCCTTTTACCAAGCCTGATAGTACAATCTGGCCAGTATAGGACTCAGATGCAGAGTAGGGAATTTGGACAGGCTTTTATTTTGAAAACTTCCTTTCACCTCCCAAGTCAAGGATTACAATATCTATCTTTAACCAAAAACTAATCGGCAAAAAAGATTCCAAGAAAAAATAGCAACAACCAAAAATCACTCCAAACGGAGGAAAACACAAAAGCAAAGACAAACTATAATTGGCGCCGTATATGTTATAAAATGTATAAACCGAAAACGCTCCAACAGGAGGAAAAAACAAATAGCTATGAAAATTTCTACACTCACTAATCTAATAAAGTATTAACAAAAAGAGTCACTCAAAAATTGAGGATATAATGAAAAAATAACTGAAACTCACCACTTCGGTTGAATATACTAAATAACAAAAAGTCGCTCTGCTGAGGAGGAAGAAAGGAAAAATTCAAAATAGTAACAAAGGGGATTCAAGATCAAGGAATTAATTACAAACTGAGGCAAGACAAGGCATGGACAGGAACATGGATGCTAGAGAGCACGAATAGACGAAACAATCTGGCACAGAACAAAGGAAGGAATGGGCTTATAAGACACATGAGGGTAATAGGGAACAGGTGGAAACAATTAGGGAATCGGGATGACGTCAGACTGATGACACAAAAGGAAGGGCAGGTGACCTGAAACGAGAGGAGAGTTACTTTTCAAACTAAAACATGCACATCACAAGACAGAAAAAACCAAGACAAGACATCCCTCACCGCGGTGTGACAGGTTTATTGTGTACATATGTAGCATCATCTACAAAGATACAAAGAATTGCTATTGCGACATCCAGTGGACACATTTAGAACAGCAGTTTCTTTCATTAAAAAATGTCAGGTACATTTTTATACTTAGCAAACTCATCCCGCGGGCCGGATAAAATCTGTTCGCGGGGCCCTTGGGCCGTACGTTTGACACCCCTGATGTAGCGCGTAATCTTTATGATCTATGAAATGAAAAGCCGTGTATTTACGCCTAAAGAGAGTCTATTTCCTTACAGCCAAAAGAAATAAGCCTGCTGAAAATAATCTGAATTCATAATGGCGCCCTTTGAAGATAAAGGTATTTGTATTCTCTGCACTTTATTCCCTCCATAAGTCGGCTCGCTCTCTCCCCTGCAGGCCTGCTCTCTGAGGAAGTGAGGCCGCTTGGCTGGTGCGGAGCGCCTGTGGTCGTCTGGTCATGTGTTCGCTTTCACCGCCAGTTTCTGACGGCTTACAGCGGGCCCTGCGCTCTGCCGCCAGACGCCGTGTGTCACACGCACTTATCTGAGGCGTCGCTCCCGCGCCAAGTAAAACAACTGCTGACGTCTGGGCCCCGTATCACTTTTGAATACTTCAAAAGTCAGACATTTAACCCTCGCAACAACGAAACATGTCCGCTTCTCAAAAACCGTTGTAAAAATATCATGGATTCATGTTTTTCCACTTTAAATGAGTCATAAAAAACAGTGGAGTTATGTAATATATGTTTATTAATATATATTAATAAATATTATATATATATTATAATATTAATATAGGTGACAACAACATAAATATTATATCATTATTTTTTTTTCTACAAAATTTAAATCTAAAAAGCAAAACAAATAAAAAATAAATACACTTACTCATGCCGAAAACTGTTAAATTGAAAATACTGACAGATATAAGTAAGAACTTTACACTACTTTATATTAGAAATGGCAACAGCGGAGGATGAATGTCCCATAACAAGAAGATAGAGAAAAAGAAGAAGCTTATCAACTACGGAGTCGTCACGGACTACAAAGGCGAACACGCGCAATTTTTCAGGATTCATGCAGATCCCAAATACAGATCAGCAGGTACCAGAAGGTAAGAAAAGTTGCTTTTGCATGATATTGCGAAACAAAACGCCAGATAATATGTCTTACCTTATACACACACCATAATAATACTCGTATGTTGAAGCACATCAAACGGTGGGGCCTACATTTATCTCTTATGTTTGACTGCCATCTACTGGTCACACTTATCATTACACCATGTACCACATAAAATTGCTTCGAGGTGGGTAAGCTCAACCAAACTTATTCCTTACATTAGGCACACCGGGTTATAAGGCGCACTGTCGAGTTTTGAGGAAAAAAAATGATTTTAAGTGCGCCTTATAGTCCGGAAAATACGGTTTAAAATGTTTTTTTTAATTGGTTGTCTTTTTTTTTTTTTTTGCCACAAGGGTCAAACGTGTCCTTTTTTTGTGTTGCAGCGGAATTTTAGGCTAATTGAAGGAACGGAGATGCCAACAAATGAAAACGATGAGGGGTGAGAGGCACAAAATGTCTTTGGGATGTCTTAAAAAAAATGTGTCCCGTAAAAAAACTCTCTAATAGCGAAAGTTCCTTGGGTGAATAATGTAAACTCACTACACCGGTATGTTTTAGCGCTCTCATGGCGAATTTACTGACAGATATAAGTAAGAACTTTACACTACTTTATATTAGAAATGGCAACAGCGGAGGATGAATGTCCCATAACAAGAAGATAGAGAAAAAGAAGAAGCTTATCGACTACGGAGTCGTCACGGACTACAAAGGCGGACACGCGCAATTTTTCAGGATTCATGCAGATCCCAAATACAGATCAGCAGGTACCAGAAGGTAAGAAAAGTTGCTTTTGCATGATATTGCGAAACAAAACGCCAGATAATATGTCTTACCTTATACACACACCATAATAATACTCGTATGTTGAAGCACATCAAACGGTGGAGCCAACATTTATCTCTTATGTTTGACTGTCGTCTACTGGTCACACTTATCATTACACCATGTGCCAAATAAAATAGCTTTGAGGTGGGTAAGCTCAACCAAACGTATTCCTTACATACATGGGTTATAAGGCGCACTGTCGAGTTTTGAGAAGAAAAAAAAAGATTTTAAGTGCGCCTTATAGTCCGGAAAATACGGTTTAAAATGTTTTTTTTAATTGGTTGTCTTTTTTTTTTTTTGCCACAAGGGTCAAACGTGTCCTTTTTTTGTGTTGCAGCGGAATTTTAGGCTAATTGAAGGAACGGAGATGCCAACAAATGAAAACGATGAGGGGTGAGAGGCACAAAATGTCTTTGGGATGTCTTAAAAAAAATGTGTCCCGTAAAAAAACTCTCTAATAGCTAAAGTTCCTTGGGTGAATAATGTAACTCACTACACCGGTATGTTTTAGCGCTCTCATGGCGAGTTTAATGACAAATATAAGTAAGAACTTTACGCTACTTTATATTACAAATGGTGACAGCGGATGATGAATGTCCCATAACAAGAAGATAGAGAAAAAGAAGAAGCTTATCAACTACGGTGTCGGCACAAACTACAAAAGCGGACACGCGCAATTTTTCAGGATTTATGCAGATCACAAATACAGATCAGCAGGTACCAGAAGGTAAGAAAAGTTGCTTTTCATAATATTGCGAAACAAAACGCCAGATAATATGTCTTACCTTATACACACACCATAATAATACTCGTATGTTGAAGCACATCAAACGGTGGAGCCAACATTTATCTCTTATGTTTGACTGCCGTCTACTGGCCACACTTATCATTACACCATGTACCAAATAAAAGTGCTTCGAGGTGGGTAAGCTCAACCAAACTTATTCCTTACATTAGGCGCACCGGGTTATAAGGTGCACTGTCGAGTTTTTAGGGGCAAAAAATGATTTTAAGTGCGCCTTACAGTACGGAAAATACATTTTTAAAATGTTTATTTTAATTGGTTGTTTTGTTTGTTTTTTTGCCACAAGGGTCAAATGTGTCCTTTTTTTGTGTTGCAGCGGAATTTTAGGCTAATTGAAGGAACAAAGATGCCAACAAATGAAAATGATGAGGGGTGAGAGGCACAAAATGTCTTTGGGATGTCTTAAAAAAATGTGTCCCGTAAAAAAACTCTCTGATAACTAAAGTTCCTTGGGTGAATAATGTAAACTCACTACACCGGTATGTTTTAGCGCTTTCATGGTGAGTTTACTGACAGATATAAGTAAGAACGTTACACTACTTTATATTAGAAATGGCAACAGCGGAGGATGAATGTCCCATAACAAGAAGATAGAGAAAAAAAAAAGAAGCTTATCGACTACGGAGTCGTCACGGACTACAAAGGCGGACGTGCGCAATTTTTCAGGATTTATGCAGATCCCAAATACAGATCAGCAGGTACCAGAAGGTAAGAAAAGTTGCTTTTGCATAATATTGCGAAACAAAACGCCAGATAATATGTCTTACCTTATACACACATCATAATAATACTCGTATGTTGAAGCACATCAAACGGTGCCGCCTACATGTATCTCTTGTGTTTGACTGCCATCTACTGTTAAAAAAAAAAAAAAAAAAAAAGGATTTTAAGTGTGCCTTATAGTCCGGAAAATAGTTAAATGTGGGGTT
Organism: Nerophis lumbriciformis; assembly: GCF_033978685.3. NCBI lineage: Eukaryota > Metazoa > Chordata > Actinopteri > Syngnathiformes > Syngnathidae > Nerophis > Nerophis lumbriciformis. The sequence goes on from NC_084553.2 coordinate 53,303,207, forward strand.
TAAAATGGCTTTTTGAATTGGTTGTCTTTTTTTTTTTTGCCACAAGAGTTAAATGTGTCCTTTTTTGTGTTGCATCAGAATTTTAGGCTAATTGAAGGAATGGAGGTGCCAACAAATGAAAACGATGAGGGGTGAGAGGCACAAAATGTCTTTGGGATGTCTTAAAAAAAAAAGGTTGCACAAATGGGACGGTCAATCATTACATTTTTCAGCAGTTTATTTTATTCCTGCGTGTACAGACAGCCGCAATGCGCTTTTAGCCGACCGCAGCGAGAGCGGTGTGTATTTTAACACGGCGACCATATGTGCCACCGTGACCTCCTTCGTAAACAGAACGGTCTGGGAGGGAGAAAAGGAAACAAGGGTGGGGGGGGGGGATCCTTTGAGGGAAGATGGGCAGCACTTGAAACTGCACATTGAGCCGAGGGTGCGAATCCTTCCTGTTTCCGTCGAGCCAAAAGAACTCTGTCCGTCTGTTCGGCAGAAGGTTGTCAGAACGGACTTGAAAGGACCCGCTGTCCTTAAAACTGTCGGGGTCTCCTTCAAGCCCGTCCAAACGGAGATGGGGACTATTTCAAGTCCGTTCTCCGGGCTTTGTGGTCGGCGTCACGGCGGATTGGCAAGGCGGGGACAATTAGCGGGGATAAACGAGCTCTTTCTCCTGCAGAACAGACGATCGGTCGGGCGCTAAGATCTTTGATTGATGTGGGTGGCCGCGGCGGAGTCGGACCCTGGCGAAGCCACGCCCCCCTGTGGCGCTCTCGCTGCAGGTATCAGGTGTTTTAAGCCTTCTAATAACGCATGAAACAAAGGCCTGTGAGGGGATCGAGTTTAGAGGATGGTGGCGTCTCGCCGGGTGGTCGGATAGCGATACCGCGCCCTTTAACCTTGTCTACTCACGCGAGTCGCTGCCCCCCCCCCCCCAACCCTTACTTGGGTTCCCATCGGACGCTCGGACTTTTTTTGAATGCGGCGACCACGCCAAGCGGGCATTTCATCACATTACATCACATCAAAAGCAATAAGCTAATTACAAGGCGGCGTGGGCAGTAAATAGCGAATCAACATAATTGATTTAATCCTCTCAGCGCTCCAGTGAAAAATGTATCAATGCCCGGGCCAGAAGGCTCGCTCTTTTCCCGGCAACCGCCACAATTAGAAAGATCACGTGGAGTTCAATCCAGCAAATTAAACTCAAGCCACGCCAAGACTGTTCGCACTCAGCCGAATGGAAATGCATCGGTGTTGGATCTGATTTTTTGGGGGGACGGAACATTAGGTACTGGGAAGAGACACGGTACACATGGAGTGAGGGACAGGAAGTGTAAGTGCTTCCCCATTTTCCTGCTGGCCCCACTATGGACTGGACTCTCACTATTATGTTAGATCCACTATGGACTGGACTCTCACTATTATGTTAGATCCACTATGGACTGGACTCTCCCTATTATGTTAGATCCACTATGGACTGGACTCTCATTATTATGTTAGATCCACTATGGACTGGGCTCTCACTATTATGTTAGATCCACTACGGACTGGACTCTCACTATTATGTTAGATCCACTATGGACTGGCCTCTCACTATTATGTTAGATCCACTATGGACTGGACTCTCTCTATTATGTTAGATCCACTATAGACTGAACTCTCACTATGATGTTAGATCCACTATGGACTGGACTCCCACAATATTATGTTAGATCCACTATGGACTGGACTCTCACTATTATGTTAGATCCACTATGGACTGGACTCTCACTATTATGTTAGATCCACTATGGACTGGACTCTCACTATTATGTTAGATCCACTATGGACTGGACTCTCACTATTATGTTAGATCCACTATGGACTGGACTCTCACACTATTATGTTAGATCCACTATGGACTGGACTCTCACTATTATGTTAGATCCACTACGGACTGGACTCTCCCTTTTATGTTAGATCCACTATGGACTGGACTCTCACTATTACGTTAGGTCCACTATGGACTGGAGTCTCTCTATTATGTTAGATCCACTATAGACTGGACTCTCACTATTATGTTAGAGCCACTATGGACTGGACTCTCCCTATTATGTTAGATCCACTATGGACTGGACTCTCACTATTATGATAGATCCACTATGGACTGGACTCTCACTATTACGTTAGGTCCACTATGGACTGGAGTCTCACTATTATGATAGATCCACTATGGACTGGACTCTCACTATTATGTTAGATCCACTATGGACTGGACTCTCACTATTACGTTAGGTCCACTGTGGACTGGACTCTACCTTTTATGTTAGATCCACTATGGACTGGACTCTCACTATTACGTTAGGTCCACTATGGACTGGAGTCTCTCTATTATGTTAGATCCACTATAGACTGGACTCTCACTATTATGTTGGATCCACTATGGACTGGACTCTCCCTATTATGTTAGATCCACTATGGACTGGACTCTCACTATTATGATAGATCCACTATGGACTGGACTCTCACTATTACGTTAGGTCCACTATGGACTGGAGTCTCACTATTATGTTAGATCCACTATGGACTGGACTCTCACTATTATGTTAGATCCACTATGGACTGGACTCTACCTTTTATGTTAGATCCACTATGGACTGGACTCTCACTATTACGTTAGGTCCACTATGGACTGGAGTCTCACTATTATGTTAGATCCACTATGGACTGGACTCTCACTATTATGTTAGATCCACTATGGACTGGACTCTCACTATTATGTTAGATCCACTATGGACTGGACTCTCACTATTACGTTAGATCCACTATGGACTGGACTCTCCCTATTATGTTAGATCCACTATGGACTGGACTCTCATTATTATGTTAGATCCACTATGGACTGGGCTCTCACTATTATGTTAGATCCACTACGGACTGGACTCTCACTATTATGTTAGATCCACTATGGACTGGACTCTCACTATTACGTTAGGTCCACTATGGACTGGAGTCTCACTATTATGATAGATCCACTATGGACTGGACTCTCACACTATTATGTTAGATCCACTATGGACTGGACTCTCACTATTATGTTAGATCCACTACGGACTGGACTCTCCCTTTTATGTTAGATCCACTATGGACTGGACTCTCACTATTACGTTAGGTCCACTATGGACTGGAGTCTCTCTATTATGTTAGATCCACTATAGACTGGACTCTCACTATTATGTTAGAGCCACTATGGACTGGACTCTCCCTATTATGTTAGATCCACTATGGACTGGACTCTTACTATTATGATAGATCCACTATGGACTGGACTCTCACTATTACGTTAGGTCCACTATGGACTGGAGTCTCACTATTATGATAGATCCACTATGGACTGGACTCTCACTATTATGTTAGATCCACTATGGACTGGACTCTCACTATTATGTTAGATCCACTATGGACTGGACTCTCACTATTATGTTAGATCCACTATGGACTGGACTCTCTCTATTATGTTAGATCCACTGTAGACTGAACTCTCACTATTATGTTAGATCCACTATGGACTGGACTCCCACAATATTATGTTAGATCCACTATGGACTGGACTCTCACTATTATGTTAGATCCACTATGGACTGGACTCTCACTATTATGTTAGGTCCACTATGGACTGGAGTCTCACTATTATGTTAGATCCACTATGGACTGGACTCTCACTATTATGTTAGATCCACTATGGACTGGCCTCTCACTATTATGTTAGATCCACTATGGACTGGACTCTCACACTATTACGTTAGATCCACTATGGACTGGACTCTCACTATTATGTTAGATCCACTACGGACTGGACTCTCCCTTTTATGTTAGATCCACTATGGACTGGACTCTCACTATTACGTTAGGTCCACTATGGACTGGAGTCTCTCTATTATGTTAGATCCACTATAGACTGGACTCTCACTATTATGTTAGAGCCACTATGGACTGGACTCTCCCTATTATGTTAGATCCACTATGGACTGGACTCTCACTATTATGATAGATCCACTATGGACTGGACTCTCACTATTACGTTAGGTCCACTATGGACTGGAGTCTCACTATTATGATAGATCCACTATGGACTGGACTCTCACTATTATGTTAGATCCACTATGGACTGGACTCTCACTATTATGTTAGATCCACTATGGACTGGACTCTCACACTATTATGTTAGATCCACTATGGACTGGACTCTCACTATTATGTTAGATCCACTACGGACTGGACTCTCCCTTTTATGTTAGATCTACTATGGACTGGACTCTCACTATTACGTTAGGTCCACTATGGACTGGACTCTACCTTTTATGTTAGATCCACAATGGACTGGACTCTCACTATTACGTTAGGTCCACTATGGACTGGAGTCTCTCTATTATGTTAGATCCACTATAGACTGGACTCTCACTATTATGTTGGATCCACTATGGACTGGACTCTCACTATTATGATAGATCCACTATGGACTGGACTCTCACTATTACGTTAGGTCCACTATGGACTGGAGTCTCACTATTATGTTAGATCCACTATGGACTGGACTCTCCCTTTTATGTTAGATCCACTATGGACTGGACTCTCACTATTACGTTAGGTCCACTATGGACTGGAGTCTCACTATTATGTTAGATCCACTATGGACTGGACTCTCACTATTATGTTAGATCCACTATGGACTGGACTCTCACTATTACGTTAGGTCCACTATGGACTGGAGTCTCTCTATTATGTTAGATCCACTATGGACCGGACTCTCACTATTATGTTAGATCCACTATGGACTGGACTCTCCCTATTATGTTAGATCCACTATGGACTGGACTCTCACAATATTATGTTAGATCCACTATGGACTGGACTCTAACTATTATGTTGGATCCACTATGGACTGGACTCTCACTATTATGTTAGATCCACTATGGACTGGACTCTCACTATTATGTTAGATCCACTATGGACTGGACTCTCACTATTATGTTAGATCCACTATGGACTGGACTCTCACTATTATGTTAGATCCACTATGAACTGGACTCTCACTATTATGTTAGATCCACTATGGACTGGACTCTCACACTATTTTGTTAGATCCACTATGGACTGGACTCTCACTATTATGTTAGATCCACTACGGACTGGACTCTCCCTTTTATGTTAGATCCACTATGGACTGGACTCTCACTATTACGTTAGGTCCACTATGGACTGGAGTCTCTCTATTATGTTAGATCCACTATAGACTGGACTCTCACTATTATGTTAGAGCCACTATGGACTGGACTCTCCCTATTATGTTAGATCCACTATGGACTGGACTCTCACTATTATGATAGATCCACTATGGACTGGACTCTCACTATTACGTTAGGTCCACTATGGACTGGAGTCTCACTATTATGATAGATCCACTATGGACTGGACTCTCACTATTATGTTAGATCCACTATGGACTGGACTCTCACTATTATGTTAGATCCACTATGGACTGGACTCTCACTATTATGTTAGATCCACTATGGACTGGACTCTCACTATTATGTTAGATCCACTATGGACTAGACTCTCACTATTATGCTAGATCCACTATGGACTGGACTCTCACTATTATGTTAGATCCACTATGGACTGGACTCTCATTATTATGTTAGATCCACTGTGGACTGGACTCTCACTATTATGTTAGATCCACTATGGACTGGACTCTCACTATTATGTTAGATCCACTATGGACTAGACTCTCACTATTATGTTAGATCCACTATGGACTGGACTCTCACTATTATGTTAGATCCACTATGGACTAGACTCTTACTATTATGTTAGATCCACTATGGACTGGACTCTCACTATTATGTTGGATCCACTATGGACTGGACTCTCACTATTATGTTAGATCCTCCATGGATTGGCCTCTCACTATTATGTTAGATCCACTATGGACTGGACTCTCACTATTATGTTTGATCCACTATGGACTGGACTCTCACTATTATGTTAGATCCACAATGGACTGGACTCTCCCTATCATGTTAGATCCTCTATGGACTGGACTCTCACTATTATGTTAGATCCACTATGGACTGGACTCTCACTATTATGTTAGATCCACTATGGACTGGACTCTCCCTATCATGTTAGATCCTCTATGGACTGGACTCTCACTATTATGTTAGATCCACTATGGACTGGACTCTCACTATTATGTTAGATCCACTATGGACTGGACTCTCACTATTATGTTAGATCCACTATGGACTGGACTCTCATTATTATGTTAGATCCACTATGGACTGGACTCTCACTGTTATGTTAGATCCACTATGGACTGGACTCTCACTATTATGTTAGATCCACTATGGACTGGACTCTCACTATTATGTTGGATCCACTATGGACTGGACTCTCACTATTATGTTAGATCCACTATGGACTGGACTCTCATTATTATGTTAGATCCACTATGGACTGGACTCTCACTATTATGTTAGATCCATTATGGACTGGACTCTCACTATTATGTTAGATCCACTATGGACTGGAGTCACTGGACTCTCACTATTATGTTAGATCCACTACGGACTGGACTCTCCCTATTATGTTAGATCCACTATGGACTGGACTCTCACTATTATGTTAGATCCACTATGGACTGGACTCTCCCTATCATGTTAGATCCTCTATGGACTGGACTCTCACTGTTATGTTAGATCCACTATGGACTGGACTCTCACTATTATGTTAGATCCACTATGGACTGGACTCTCACTATTATGTTGGATCCACTATGGACTGGACTCTCACTATTATGTTAGATCCACTATGGACTGGACTCTCATTATTATGTTAGATCCACTATGGACTGGACTCTCACTATTATGTTAGATCCATTATGGACTGGACTCTCACTATTATGTTAGATCCACTATGGACTGGAGTCACTGGACTCTCACTATTATGTTAGATCCACTATGGACTGGACTCTCACTATTATGTTAGATCCACTATGGACTGGATTCTCACTATTATGTTCGATCCACTATGGACTGGACTCTCACTATTATGTTAGATCCACTATGGACTGGATTCTCACTATTATGTTAGATCCACTATGGACTGGACTCTCCCTATTATGTTAGATCCACTATGGACTGGACTCTCCCTATTATGTTAGATCCACTATGGACTGGACTCTCATTATTATGTTAGATCCACTATGGACTGGACTCCCACTATTTTGTTAGATCCACTATGGACTGGAGTCACTGGACTCTCACTATTACCGTATTTTCCGCACTATAAGGCGCACCGGATTATTAGCCGCACCTTCTATGAATTACATATTTCATAATTTTGTCCACCAATAAGCCGCCCCGGACTATAAGCCGCGCCTACGCTGCGCTAAAGTGAATGTCAAAAAAACGCTGCGCTAAAGTGAATGTCAAAAAAACAGTCAGATAGTTCAGTCAAACTTTAATAATATATTGAAAACCAGCGTTCTAACAACTCTGTCCCAAAATGTACGCAAATGTGCAATCACAAACATAGTAAAATTCAAAATGGTGTAGAGCAATAGCAACATAATGTTGCTCGAACGTTAATGTCACAACACACAAAATAAACATAGCGCTCACCTTCTGAAGTTATTCTTCATTCGTAAATCCTTCGAATTCTTCGTCTTCGGTGTCCGAATTGAAAAGTTGCGCAAGCGTGGTATCCAAAA
>NC_084553.2:53315950-53343450 GCF_033978685.3 Nerophis lumbriciformis
TAGGCAGCAGGTTTTGTGGTGCAAATAAGCCACCTAGTGGACAATCTATAACTTGTCTTGCATATATAACCCTATTAGCACTATAATCATAATATATATTCTAATATCATATATTCATATTATTGATAATAGTATATTAATCATAAGAATATAAATAATATATATAATAATAAAATTATATATATATATATATATATATATATATATATATATATATATATATATATATATAATATATATAGGCTCCAGCGCCCCCACGGCCCCAAAAAGGAATAAGCGGTAGGAAATGGATGGATGGATGGATAATATATATAATAATAAAATAATATATACATATAATAATATAGATATAAATAATAAAATAATATATACAAACATAATCTTATAGAACATTATATACATGTATACATACACCCACACACGCACAAACAGATAGATGGATAGATAGATAGATAGATGGATAGATGATAGATAGATAAAAAAATATCAAAATATTTGGAAAATAATACATATACAATCTATACATCAAAATATTTGAAAATATGTATATACATATTCATGTTAATATTATGTTAATATGTTTACATTATATTTTAATATAAACAAAATATATGTAAACACAAATGTATATATATATATACAAACATATATACACACACACATACACTGTGTATATATACAGTACATATATACTGTATATATGTATATTATTGTGTGTAATATTCTATATATGTATATATACTGTATATATGTAATATTCTATATATGTATATATACTGTATATACATATTATATATTAACATAACATAATATCAAAAAATTTTAAAATAATACAAACACATGTTAAAAAACATATTTAGTGAATATATTTTAAAAAATATATATGTATATATGTATATATATATATGTATATGTATATATATATATATATATATATATATATATATATATATATATATATATATATATATATATATATAGTGAGAGAGAGACATCATTCCATTCCATACCTTACCAACTTTATTTATAAAGCCCATATAACTTATAAGAAATGCTATATACATATATATATACCACAATAATATTGTACCGTATTTATATATATATATTGTGGTATATGTATGTATATAGCATATATATATATACATGCGGTTTGATATTATTGTGGTATATGTCTAAAAAAAAAAGACTTAAAAATGCCATAGTGTGTAAAATGAAGTGGCAGGAATGGATAAACACACTTACTATACTTGAAGACAAACATAATGCTACAATTTTCTAATCGTATTTATTACTCAGTGCAAATAATTGTGCAGGAACATCCATTGTTTCAAGCTAATATTTAAAAAAAAACTTACAGTTGAGTGGCTTTAAAATAACAATCCAAACATCCAGGGTAAAACAATAATGTTCACTTTAGTGTCTTTCAGCGTTTTCTTTATGAAAAACAGTGGGACATGTTTATATCAGTCCAGAATATGCTGTTTCTCAGAAAAGTTAACTAACATTATAACTTGTAATAATGTAAATGCCTCACAAACTGATTTTTGACTTTGCTGGCTTCAAATTTTCTGGGTGATGGTTTGTATGGTGGCAACTTGTCCAGGGTGATTCTGTCTTCCTATTGAGTGCAACTGAAAAGGCTTCAGCCCCTTGTGACATCAAGAGAGACAAGTGGGGGGGGGAAATGGATGGATGGATTGAATATTTATCAAGTAGTCTTTCAGTTTACTCATATTTCCCGCTTTGAATATTTTTTTATTTTTTTTTGGTGAGACGTGACCAGCTGGTTTTGTTGTCTTGGAAACGCTCGAGACAAAAATGGTACACTTTGCTTTGCAGAACACAGACTTTCTTACCTCTGCCAAAGAGGTTATGTTTGCGCGTTCTTAAAAAATATATATTTTTGTCAGCAACATAACTTAAATAGTTATGGATAGTATGTATGTATATATATATATATATATATATATATATATATATATATATATATATATATATATATATATATATATATATATATATATATATATATATATACATATGTATGTGTGGGAAAAAAAAATCACAAGACTATTTCATCTCTTATATATATATATATATATATATTTTTATTTTTTTTTATTTTTTTTCCCACACATACATATATTGCGCTCTACTACGGTATCGTGCACTATTTTTTGGATAACCTTATTAAGACATATATATATATATATATATATATATATATATATATATATATATATATATATATATATATATATATATATGATGAGAATCAGGTGCCTTAATCACTTGGCCCGGTGTATAAAATCAAGCACTTAGGCATGGAGACTGTTTCTACAAACATTTGTGAAAGAATGGGCCGCTCTCAGTGATTTCCAGCGTGGAACTGTCATAGGATGCCACCTGTGCAACAAATCCAGTCGTGAAATTCCCTCGCTCCTAAATATTCCAAAGTCAACTTTATTATTAAAAAAATGGAAGAGTTCGGGAACAACAGCAACTCAGCCACCAAGTGGTAGGCCACGTAAATTGACAGAGAGGGGTCAGCGGATGCTGAAGTGCATAGTGCAAAGACTTTCTGCACAGTCAGTTGCTACAGAGCTCCAAACTTCATGTGACCTTCCAATTAGCCCACGTACAGTACGCAGAGAGCATCATGGAATGGGTTTCCATGGCCGTGCAGCTGCATCTAAGCCATACATCACCAAGTCCAATGCAAAGCGTGGGATGCAGTGGTGTAAAGCACGTCGCCACTGGACTCTAGACTGATGAGTCACGCTTTTCCATCTGGCAATCTGATGGACGAGTCTGGGCTTGGAGTTTGCCAGGAGACGTTTGGCACTGCATTGGGCCGAGTGTGAAATTTGGTGGAGGAGGAATTATAGTGTGGGGCTGTATATCAGGAGACCTGGCGTCAGGGATTTGACAAGTGTCCTCTCAATGGCCAGCAGAGCTAGGCTGCTTAAACAGCCTTGGCCCATGGTGTTGCGGGTGTAAGACTTCCATCCATCCATCCATCCATTTTCTACCGCTTATTCCCTTTGGGGTCGCGGGGGTCGCTGGAGCCTATCTCCGCTGCATTCGGGCGGAAGGCGGCGTACACCCTGGACAAGTCGCCACCTCATCGCAGGGCCAACACAGATAGACAGATTGATTGATTGATGTATCCAATGACTCGTCTCGTTTCGCTGCAGTGTATGAAGTCTGTGGACGGCCAGCGTCTCCACTGTTTAAAGCACCGTGAAGCTGCGGGAATGAGAGAGAGGAAAGCCACGTCGTCACCAGAAGCTGATTCTGAAAAAAAAAGTGTGTTGTAGCGCATATGTACACACAACACTATATATTTAATCACTTATTTTTTGACATTTTAGGGGAAGCTGAGCTTCACCTTGCAGTCTTAGAGCAATCGCCACTGATATACATATATATACCGCATTTTTCGGAGTATAAGTCGCACCGGAGTATAAGTCGCACCTGCCGAAAATGCATAATAAAGAAGGGAAAAAACATATATAAGTTGCACAAACTTTGAAAAAAACTGCGACTTATAGTCCGAAAAATACGGTATATATTTATTTATTATTTATATATATATATATATATATATATATATATATATATATATATATATATATATATATAATAAATAAATATATACCGTATTTTTCGGACTATATATATATATATATATATATATATATATATATATATATATATATATATATATATATATATATAATAAATATATACCGTATTTTTCGGACTATAAGTCGCAGTTTTTTTCAAAGTTTGTGCAACTTATATATGTTTTTTTCCTTCTTTATTATGCATTTTCGGCAGGTGCGACATATATATATATATATATATATATATATATATATATATATAATAAATAAATATATACCGTATTTTTCGGACTATAAGTCGCAGTTTTTTTCAAAGTTTGTGCAACTTATATATGTTTTTTTCCTTGTGTGTATATATATTATATATACAGGTCTTAACAATCAATTATAAAATATATATATATATATATATATATATATATATATGTATATGTATATAGTATATATAGTAGCATATATATATATACTGTATAAATGTGTGTATATATATATGCATATATGTATATATAGTATCAAAGTATCATATATATATATATAGTATATAGTATATATACACATACATACAGTGCATATATATATATATATACACATTAGGTCGGGGGTAAAAAACACAGAGGCTATTTCATCCCTACAAGCCTGTTTCGCCGGTTTCCCTGCTCTTCAGGGGATTTAATAATCCACAGTAACCTCGGCTATATACAGTATATGTCTTCATAATATATATCCCCTGAATCCCCTGAAGAGCAGGGAAAAACCTGCGAAACAGGCTTGTAGGGATGAAAAAGCTTCTGTGTTTTTTTTCCTGACCTAACGTATATTCCGCTCTAACTTGGTATTGAGCACTGTATATATATATATATATATATACAGACTTCCTGGTGGGATCAAAAGTAATGCAAAAAGTTCAAAAAAAAATTATTAATTAATAAAAGTTAAATATTTAATTTACATGACAGTATAGAGAAAAATTCCCCTTTATGGTTCATAATTACTACAATAAATAAGAAAATCCATACATTTTATTGTATTTACATTTTCTGGGGATAACAATAGTTTTGGGGATAAAGAAGATACAAACAAATATTTAAAAACTGAACAAAAAATGTTTTTACGGTTCTGATGAATGCTTTTTAATACGAGCCAGAGACATGAGCTGCATGAATCCAAACGCACTCTTTCGGGGGGCAAATCCTTCACAAAAAAGGAACTTGTCATCCCTAATTGCTTCCACGTGGACCCACGTGGTCAGCACACACGTTTTAAATCATCATATGATGATTTTGTTTTGATTTGCACTATATGTACATCATTCCTGTACGTACCACTCAAGTATAAATGTTTATTTGATCAATAAAGTGAAGGCAAAATATTTTATAATAATAATAATATTATATAATAATAATATAATTTACATAATACAAAAACGATTCATAGTACTGGTATATAATGTAATATAATAATATGTCAACACAATTAAAAACAAAAATAACAGCAATAGTACTAATTATTATTATTTGTTCATTAGTTACTTTTTCTTCAGCCAATTCCCCTTTTATAAATACATAGGTTGAATCACAACAATTTATTAAAATGTTCCCTTTCTCACACAATTTGATTGCAACAAACAATTTAAAAAAACCTGCATTTTCCATTGCAGTTTTTTTTTACTGTTGTTGTTATATTGTTATTATATTATATGAAACCTTACATAATACAAAAACGGTTCATAGTAGTAGTATAAAAAATTTAATATAATAATAATAATAATAATAATAATAATATAATAATATAATTTACATAATATAAAAACGATGCATAGTGGTAGTATATAATAATTTGATATAATAATATTTTATAATAATAATAATAATATAAAATAATAATTTTTTGATCAATAAAGTGAAGGCAAAAGGGTTGCTCACGCGCCGTGCTGATGAAAATGTCGGACTGACGAGCGGCGCTTGTGTCGTCTCAAAAAAAAAAGAATAAAAAAAAAAAAAAGACAACTTCCCCCCCCCCCGAGCAGCGCGGTGGCAGGTGTCTAATGTGACCACTCTGCTTATTCAACACATGACTCCATCATGGCCGCTGAGCCGTGAGAAGAATGGCTCCGGACCGCTCCCTCTAAATGGGATCTTTAATTTCACAGGCCTCTTGATATCCCGCCGCCGTTTGTGCCGATTGTGCGACAGAAAAAGGCTTTTTGAAAGCACATTAAGCAGAAAGCAATTAACCGACACACAGTAGTTAATTTTTGTATTAATACTCCAACAGCCGGGCGCAGATTCCATTCTTATTTTTTATATTTTTTTTATCTCCGCTCCAGCTGTTCCTCCGCAGACGAGGACATTAAAGAGGATTTGTCTGCAATAAAGTGGCTCCTTATATAGATACCTCGCGGAAAAATGGAAGCCTTTGGGGGGGGGGGGGAGCGGATTTACATATAGAGAAAGTCGGGGCCCGATGGACGCGGTTTTCAATAACCTGGCTCTCAAAGTCCTTTCTTCTTCTCCGGCGGTGTTCAAACGCCGTCTATCGACATCTTCTACAGCTGTGCTGCTTGGAGGAACATTTGTCAGCCTGTCAATTGGGTACTAAAGTCAAGGAACATTTGATTATACGCACGGAATGCCACGGACGGCCTCTGTGTCGTCGCTGAAAGGCCAGCAGGCAGGCAGGCGGGGAGGAAATAAAAAATAAATCAGGAAAAACCAAATTAAATGACTCTTTTTATTGGTTTCTCTTGGCTTTTCACACTTGGAGGACAAACTGCGATCCTTAAATCTCCCCGCAGGAGTTCATTGAAATCTGTTGCAGGGTCAGACTGTATAAGATATGAAGATGCTTTACAAGTGTAAAAAGAAGTCACTTCACTGACTTTCTAGTATAAGAGTTGAGGCCTCTGCTCTACGCCGTACCATATTTTATTTGGTTTCCACAAATAGGCTCTCTGTGCCCTTACGTTTCATCCTTTTCTCTTGTTTTCATGTGGTTCTGCCTTCTGGTTCAGGCCTCTTTGGGACTGCGCAATAAGTTGTGGCACAAATTGCAGATAAACAATATTATTGCCATTATTTTTGTCACGTCCCAGGCGCACGTCAGGCGAGTGTCAGTCCGGCTGCAGCAAGCAGCTGCAATCATTCACCGGCAATCAACACACCTGAAGCTGATGATGAGACCTGCCTTCATAAGCCAGCACAACCTGCTATCCGGGGCCGGAACATAGCTACCTGTTCAGTACAGTTCCTGAGCACCATCTCCTCATCCGTGGCTCACTAGTGCAACAACAAGGCCGGAAATGTGTCCCGTGAAAAAAACGTGCGGCCTGAACTCTTTAATAACTAAAGTTCCTTGGGTAAATAATACAAACTCACTACACCGGTATGTTTTAGCGCTTTCATGGCGGGTTTACTGACAGATATAAGTAAGAACTTTACACTATTTATATTAGAAATGGCAACAGCGGAGGATGAATGTCCCATAACAAGAAGATAGCTTATCGACTACGGAGTCGGTACAGACTACAAAGGCGGACCTGCGCAAATGTTCAGGACTTGCAGATCCCAAATACACATCAAGGTACCAGAAGGTAAGAAAAGTTTCTCTTGCATGATATTGCAAAACAAAACGCCAAATAAAATGTCTTACCTTATACACACACCATAATAATACTCGTATGTTGAAGCACAGTACAATCCATCAAGCGGTGCGGCTTCATAGCTTACAAAAGTCGTACTAAAACATTTAGATTTTTGAGAACCGTGTGTAATGTTCTATATTTTCAATGGAACATATAAAACGTTGGTGTTGTTTACTTGACTCATATTGCAGTCCACACATATCTCTTATGTGTGACTGCCATCTACTGGTCACACTTATCATTTCACCATGTACCAAATAAAATTGCTTCGAGGTCGGTAAGCACAACCAGAATTTTTCCGTACATTAGGCGCACCGGGTTATAAGGCGCACTTGATAAAAAGGAAAGGCTTTTACGTGCACCTTATAGTCCGAAAAATACGGTACTAATAATAATAATAATATCAATATATTAATATTATTAATATGACAATCTTTAGTGTTGTTTGACTTACCAACTATGCACACATGTGCGTGAATTGGTTTACTTGTACAAACATGCCAACAAATGGAACACTGTTGGTTAGGACCTAACCAACAGTGGCTTTGTGTATTTATTACATATCTTAACTGTTAAGATATTTAATTTAACACTTAAATGCTAAACCTAAGCATAGACTTTATCAATGAAAAATATATTGAAAATAACTTTAATATGCACATGGTATATACATTTACAGTATCTCTCAAAAATGTGTATATCTTTCAACCAGCATACACTATAATATAATACATATGGTAGATATACATATATATATATATATATATATATATATATATATATATATATATATATATATATATATATATATATATATATATATATATATATATATATATATATATATATAATACACATACATATAATACATGCATATACAAATATAATACACATAATATATTTTCAAGGAAAAAAAATAAGATGTGGATATACTTTAGAACAGCCTGTGTACAGCTGGTAAACAAAGTGTCATTTCTAAAGTAATGTCCTCTAAGATTATTTGTACTGTCGTGAGCATAAAGTTAATGATTTTGAACTGTGAACGTTTTTTTATTTCATGTGAAGGCTTTGATATCATTTTTTTGTCTTTTCCCAGCAGTAAAACATGTGCACTTTGTAGTGATGAATACAGCTTACTTCACACTTTTCTCAGTCTTTAGGTTTATATTTGTTCATTAATTACTTTTTCTTCAGCCAATTCCCCTTTAATAATTTTCTCACACAATTTTATTGCAACAAACAATAAAAAAAAACTGCACTTTCCATTGCAATTTTTTATTGTTGTTGTTATATTGCTATTATATTATATGATACACTACATAATACAAAAACGATCCATAGTAGTAGTATATAAAGATTTAATATAATAATATTTTATAATAATATTAATAATATTATATAATAATATAATAATATAATTTACATAATGCAAAAACGATGCATTGTGGTAGTATATAATAATTGAATATAATAATATTTTATAATAATAATATTATATAATAATAATATAATTTACATAATACAAAAACGATTCATAGTAATGGTATATAATAATGTAATATAATAATATGTCAACACAATTAAAAACAAAAATAACAACAATAATACTAATTATTATTATTTGTTCATTAGTTACTTTTTCTTCAGCCAATTCCCCTTTAATAAATGCATAGGTTGAATCACAACAATTTATTAAAATCTTCCCTTTCTCACACAATTTGATTGCAACAAACAATAAAAAAAAACCTGCATTTTCCATTGCAGTTTTTTTTACTGTTGTTGTTATATTGTTATTATATTATATGAAACCTTACATAATACAAAAACGATTCATAGTAGTAGTATAACAAATGTAATATAATAATATATTATAATAATAATAATAATATTAAATAATAATAATCTAATAATATAATTTACATAATATAAAAACGATGCATAGTGGTAGTATATAATAATTTGATATAATAATATTTTATAATAATAATAATAATATAAAATAATAATATAATTTACATAATACAAAAACGATTCATAGTAGTAGTATAAAATAATTTAATATAGTAATATGTCAACACAATTAAAAACAAAAATAACAACAATAATACTAATTATTGCTATTATTACTTTGGTAGTATAAGTATCTACTGTATATCTATATCTATCTTCATTATATAATAATAACAATTATTATTAATTTATTAGTTATAATAATAATAAATATATATGCATTATTTCTAATACAACATAAATAATTATTATTGTAATAATACATTTGATATATTATTTATATATATATATATATATATATATATATATATATATATATATATATATATATATATATATATATCGTATTTTTCCGAGTATAAGTCGCACCGGAGTATAAGTCGCACCTGCCGAAAATGCATAATAAAAAAGGAAAAAAACATATATAAGTCGCACTGGAGCCCGGCCAAACTATGAAAAAAACTGCGACTTATAGTCCAAAAAATACGGTACATATATATATATAAATATATATATTTCTTTTCTTTTTTTATTATTATTTTTTTATTTTATTTTATTTATTTATTTTTTTGTTGATTATTATTTTATTTATTTTTTTTACATTAATTATTATCAGTTTATGTTAGCAGCTTCTCGTACATAAATGCCCCAAAAAAAGCAAAACACACCTGTGGAGCTGAAATTTTGTGGAAAAAAGACTCTAGTCAAGGCAAGGCTATATAGAAGTAGCCATATTGCACTGAAGATCCCCGACACAAATGTGTACACTGCCTGCAGTCTATGGTTGTCATCACAGTTTCCTTTTTGCTCTTACTACACAACAAAAAAATAAAAAGTGTGACAGGATATTAAGTCTTGAACATCTTTTTAATGGCTTTAATCTGAGCTTTTTTCCATCAGAAGATCGTGTGTCTTCTATATATGTCCCCATAAAAGTAGTTAGTTTTTGGAGGTTTGCACCCCATCAACATGTCATTTCTAAGGGGAGGTGGGGAGATGGGGGTCGGGAGCCGGTCGCCACATCCGTCCCCTCCTAAATTAAAAGACATGTGCAGTCAGGCAGTTGCCACAACATGCCTGATGCATGACACTAGGCTCGCCTTTGCAGCCAATGGCCCGTAAACTGCTTGCCACAAGTGGGAATATATGGGGGTCAAAGGTCGGGCTTGCTCAGCACTGGAAACGTAACAATTGCGTCATCGGCGACGTGACGAGCGAGGATTTATGCGGCGTGCTGTAATTGGACATAATTGAGCAAGTGCTTGACACTCGATATGGATTTACAGCGCCACCACTCTAGTCGAAGATCCTTCCTCCCTTCTTCTTGGCTCCTTTTCCAATCTCGAGGAGGGTGACGGATTTTTGGTTTTCCGCGCGTGGAGCTGGGCTAATTATAACAATATTGCGCCATCCGTCTTTGAAGCCATCATTTAATCCTTCCGCAAAGACAACCAAAAAAATAAAAAATAAAAAATGTGACTAACTGAGGTTTGCATTGTTGTTGCCTGGTGAAAAGTGCACCGTGGCCATTTGTGTGTGTGTGTGTGTGTGTGTGACAGACATTATGAGAGTGCAATTAAGAGTACGAAACGTCCTAATTTATAGCAACGGTCTGTTTGTCATTGGGCTTGGCTACCGCTTTGTTGCGTAAGCATGTGTGGCGTAATTACCGACACAACGAGAGACGATTTATAACGATGATGAGGCCTGTGGAGAAGGCAGGGGGGTGGGGGAGGGGTGGACTCAGTACCTCCAGATGTGCGGGACAGGGGCCACAACCCCGGCGTGGTTCTACTTAAAACGCGGCGGGAGAGGAGCTGTGAAGTCCGGGCAGCGTGGTGGACGTCCACCGTCACATATTTCAACGTGCATGACATGTAAGCATGTGTTTTTTAACCCCCCTCCCCTCTCAAAAAAAAAAAACCCACCATACTTTTCCAAAAGACAGGCTTTTTGACACACGCTCTGAGGCCATAACATTAGATACACCTGTGTAACTAACAGTGTTGGGTTAGTTACTGAAAACTAGTAACTAGTTACAGTTACTAGTTACTTTATTTCAAAAGTAACTCAGTTACTAACTCAGTTACTTACACCAAAAAGTAATGTGTTACTGTGAAAAGTAACTATTTAGTTACTTATATATATATATATATATATATATATATATATATATATATATATATATATATATATATATATATATATATATATATATATATATATATATATATATATATATATGTATGTGTGGGGGAAAAAATCACAAGACTATTTCATCTCTACAGGCCTGTTTCATGAGGGGGGGTACCCTCAATCATCAGGAGATTTTAATGGGAGCATTCGCATACCATGGTTTATATAGGGCACAGAGTGGGTGGGTACAGGCTGGCCTAGGGGCGTGGTGATTGGCTCATGTGTTACCTAGGAGGTGTTTCCGTCTATGGCGGCATGTTGTTACAATTTCGCTGCGCTTGTTGAGGGATGACAGGTCTGGACGGTAAATGATAAACAGTTTCTCTTTCAAGCATAGGTTGCATCTTTTATTACCACTATTGTAAGGTGTGCTGGATGCAAGAATTTGCCATGTTATTGAATATTCAACATTATTGTCTTTGAGGTCCCAAATGTGTTTGCTGAGTTCTGTGGTATTTCGCAGGTTTTTGTTCCTGAAAGAAGCCTTGTGGTTGTTCCATCTGGTTTTGAATTCACCCTCGGTTAATCCTACATATGTGTCGGATGTGTTAATGTCCTTGCGTATTACCTTAGATTGGTAGACAACTGATGTTTGTAAGCACCCCCCGTTGAGAGGGCAATCAGGTTTCTTTCGACAGTTACATGCTTTGTTGGTTTTGGGGTCGCTCTGACTGGGGGTCGACGGCTCATTTGCAATTGTTTTGTTGTGGTTTGAGATGATTTGTCGTATATTGTTCATGCAGCTGTAGCTCAATTTAATGTTGTTCTTGTTGAATACTTTTCTTAGGTTGTTGTCTTTGGGAAAGTGTTTGTCAATCAGATTGAGGAATTTGTGTCCAATGTTCGTTGAGACGTTTTTGCTGTATGGGGGGTTGTACCAGATGATGTCGTTTCGTTTTCTGTTCTTTTTTGGCTGGTTTCCTGGCGTGGGTTCATAGGTGAGGGTGAAATTGTATCCGCTTTCATCAAGGGCTTTTTGGTACGGGGGGGTTGCTTGGTCAAATTCAGCTTTGCTAGATGACAGCATCGATAGCCTTTTATTGATTCCGGTAGGTATTCTTTTCGTGGTGGTGGGTGGGTGGTTGCTGTCATGGTGCACGTATTGGAGTGTTGTGTTGGGTTTCGTGAATGGTTGGTAGCTGTTATTTCTCAGGTTGAAAGTGACGTCAAGGAAGTTGACGGTTTGCTTGTTGGCTTCAATCGTGATCCGTAGGCCGTTCTCTTCAATAACATGGCAAATTCTTGCATCCAGCACACCTTACAATAGTGGTAATAAAAGATGCAACCTATGCTTGAAAGAGAAACTGTTTATCATTTACCGTCCAGACCTGTCATCCCTCAACAAGCGCAGCGAAATTGTAACAACATGCCGCCATAGACGGAAACACCTCCTAGGTAACACATGAGCCAATCACCACGCCCCTAGGCCAGCCTGTACCCACCCACTCTGTGCCCTATATAAACCATGGTATGCGAATGCTCCCATTAAAATCTCCTGATGATTGAGGGTACCCCCCCTCATGAAACAGGCCTGTAGAGATGAAATAGTCTTGTGATTTTTTTTCCCACACATACATATATTGCGCTCTACTACGGTATCGAGCACTATTTTTTGGATAACCTTATTAAGACATATATATATATATATATATATATTAGAGATGCGCGGTTTGCGGACACAACCGCGGAGTCCGCGGATAATCCGCGGGTCGGGCGGGTGACATGACGAAAAAAATTGATTTTAAATAGATCGGGCGGGTGGCGGTTGAACCAATTCGGAAATATATATCCATCCATCCATCCATCTTCTTCCGCTTATCCAAGGTCGGGTCGCGGGGGCAGCAGCCTAAGCAGGGAGGCCCAGACTTCCCTCTCCCCAGCCACTTCGTCCAGCTCTTCCTGTGGGACCCCGAGGCGTTCCCAGGCCAGCCGGGAGACATAGTCTTCCCAACGTGTCCTGGGTCTTCCCCGTGGCCTCCTACCGGTCGGACGTGCCCTAAACACCTCCCTAGGGAGGCGTTCGGGTGGCATCCTGACCAGATGCCCGAACCACCTCATCTGGCTCTTCTCGATGTGGAGGAGCAGCGGCTTTACTTTGAGCTCCTCCCGGATGGCAGAGCTTCTCACCCTATTTAGGGCTATATAAATAAACATTGATTGATTGATTGATTGATCTCTAAGGGAGAGCCCCGCCACCCGGCGGAGAAAACTCATTTCGGCCGCTTGTACCCGTGATCTTGTCCTTTCGGTCATAACCCAAAGCTCATGACCATAGGTGAGGATGGGAACGTAGATCGACCGGTAAATTGAGAGCTTTGCCTTCCGGCTCAGCTCCTTCTTCACCACAACGGATCGATACAGCGTCCGCATTACTGAATATATACATAGTTAAATGTTGTTACCCACATACGAAAAATGAGCAGCACTCTTTGAAACAGGCAATTATTCATCAGGCACTGCAGCACACCACAACACAACAAAAGAACAAAAAAAAGATGGCAACGCCGGCAGCAAATGTGGTACACGACAAACTAAAAAAGGGAATACTAAAGACCAGGGGAAAAAAGACCAGCTATTTGCTTTGGCCAATAAGTTGCAGGTAATTTATTATTATTATTTATTTAATTTATTTTTGTTTAAATAGGGATGACATACATATGTTATTGTATAATTTAAGTTTGTGCGCGTGATTGACAGCCTAAGGCTTATGAGGCACATTTTTTATTTATTTTTTTATTTCAACTTAAAAACGTATGAGCCTATGCCTACAACATAGGCTATGTGTTTATCTTTATTTTCCTGCCTGTCGTTGACAATAGAGATTGTCTGATATTTTGTCATGGCTGCAGATCAATCAATAAAGGTTCATCTTTGTCGCAAAATTGTTCACCGTTTCACTGTGCACCCCGCCCTCGTCCCTATTTGAGCATTATAAGGTTAGCAAGTTAATATTCATTGAAATAAATTCAGAACATTTTTTTTACCTAACGAAAATATAGGCCTAGTCTTTCTAAAACATTTTTTTAACTTCTTAAAAGCATCGTTCTGCTTGCTGCAACTGCGCACACAAAGTGTGAGGAACGCACTCCTGATCTGAGGGCATTGGCAACAATAGTCAACACTTTCTTAATGGAAATGACAATTATACTATAATAATGAAAAATAATATTATCACGCATTAATATTTCTTAGCCACTAATGCGTGGCCAAGAGATATTAATGCGTGGCACGCATTGAATGTCTCTGCTGCATTGGATCAGTCTCCTTTCTTTAACAGGCAAAAGCTTTCTAACCTCACTAATGCGTTGCATCGTCTATATTAGATATATAACAACGGGCGGGTGGCGGGCGGGTGTGGATTTTGATAAAATGTTAGTTCGGGTGGATGGCGGGTGGATGACGACTTTTGTGATGCGGTTGCGGATAAAATAATTGCCTATCCGCGCATCTCTAATATATATATATATATATATATATATATATATATATATATATATATATATATATATATATATATATATACAGGTAAAAGCCAGTAAATTAGAATATTTTGAAAAACTTGATTTATTTCAGTAATTGCATTCAAAAGGTGTAACTTGTACATTATATTTATTCATTGCACACAGACTGATGCATTCAAATGTTTATTTCATTTAATTTTGATGATTTGAAGTGGCAACAAATGAAAATCCAAAATTCCGTGTGTCACAAAATTAGAATATTACTTAAGGCTAATACAAAAAAGGGATTTTTAGAAATGTTGGCCAACTGAAAAGTATGAAAATGAAAAATATGAGCATGTACAATACTCAATACTTGGTTGGAGTCCTTTTGCCTCAATTACTGCGTTAATGCGGCGTGGCATGGAGTCGATGAGTTTCTGGCACTGCTCAGGTGTTATGAGAGCCCAGGTTGCTCTGATAGTGGCCTTCAACTCTTCTGCGTTTTTGGGTCTGGCATTCTGCATCTTCCTTTTCACAATACCCCACAGATTTTCTATGGGGCTAAGGTCAGGGGAGTTGGCGGGCCAATTTGGAAGGGAAATACCATGGTCCGTAAACCAGGCACGGGTAGATTTTGCGCTGTGTGCAGGCGCCAAGTCCTGTTGGAACTTGAAATCTCCATCTCCATAGAGCAGGTCAGCAGCAGGAAGCATGAAGTGCTCTAAAACTTGCTGGTAGACGGCTGCGTTGACCCTGGATCTCAGGAAACAGAGTGGACCGACACCAGCAGATGACATGGCACCCCAAACCATCACTGATGGTGGAAACTTTACACTAGACTTCAGGCAACGTGGATCCTGTGCCTCTCCTGTCTTCCTCCAGACTCTGGGACCTCGATTTCCAAAGGAAATGCAAAATTTGCATGGTTGGGTGATGGTTTGGGGTGCCATGTCATCTGCTGGTGTCGGTCCACTCTGTTTCCTGAGATCCAGGGTCAACGCAGCCGTCTACCAGCAAGTTTTAGAGCACTTCATGCTTCCTGCTGCTGACCTGCTCTATGGAGATGGAGATTTCAAGTTCCAACAGGACTTGGCGCCTGCACACAGCGCAAAATCTACCCGTGCCTGGTTTACGGACCATGGTATTTCTGTTCTAAATTGGCCCGCCAACTCCCCTGACCTTAGCCCCATAGAAAATCTGTGGGGTATTGTGAAAAGGAAAATGCAGAATGCCAGACCCAAAAACGCAGAAGAGTTGAAGGCCACTATCAGAGCAACCTGGGCTCTCATAACACCTGAGCAGTGCCAGAAACTCATCGACTCCATGCCACGCCGCATTAACGCAGTAATTGAGGCAAAAGGAGCTCCAACCAAGTATTGAGTATTGTACATGCTCATATTTTTCATTTTCATACTTTTCAGTTGGCCAACATTTCTAAAAATCCCTTTTTTGTATTAGCCTTACACAATATTCTAATTTTGTGACACACGGAATTTTGGATTTTCATTTGTTGCCACTTCAAATCATCAAAATTAAATGAAATAAACATTTGAATGCATCAGTCTGTGTGCAATGAATAAATATAATGTACAAGTTACACCTTTTGAATGCAATTACTGAAATAAATCAAGTTTTTCAAAATATTCTAATTTACTGGCTTTTACCTGTATATATATATATTTATTTATTTATTATTATTATTTTTTTTATTTTTTTTTATTTTTTAAGGCCCCCTTTAATGCCCTTTTAGCCTTCATTTCAGTACTGTTATTGCACTGGAGAATAATACAATCTGTTGATCAGCTTGGCATGCCTTTGCATCACTGAACTCTGCCAAGCAGTGTGGTCTACATACAACACACAAAGACAAAAGGCCAATATAATTCAGTTTAAAAGACGGTTCAAACTACAAGTGTTCACAAAGTACACTGAACAAGAATTATGATGAACATCATGAACCCTTTTTTTCCCTTTTTTTTTTTATTGAGACAAAGATTATTTATGTATTTAATGTTTGTTTGCTTACTATGGTATATTATTTATTTATTCACTGTTCTGTTACAGAGAACAAGGGCATTGGATAAAATTTCTACGGTATGAAAAGGGGTAGGATTAAATAAGCTCTGCTTCTTCCTACTCCTTTTCGGACGTGCTGTAATGAAACAACTGGAATTGTGTGATGCATTACATTGTATCGTATGCACGTTCCAAATGAACTGAAACTGAACTGAACTGAGCAAAATAGCTGATCTCTACATCACGCTTTGAAGTACCGTTTGGTAGTGTTTTAGTATTGCGGAAATAGAGACGTCCGATAATATCGGACTGCCGATATTATGCTTTAAAATGTGATATCGGAAATTATCGGTATCGGTTTCGAAAAGTAAAATTTATGACTTTTTAAAACGCCACTGTATGGAGTGGTACACGGACTTAGGGAGAAGTACAGAGCGCCAATAAACCTTAAAGGCACTGCATTTGCGTGCCGGCCCAGTCACATAATATCTACGGCTTTTCACACACACAAGTGAATTGCAAAGCATACTTGGTCAACAGACATACAGGTCACACTGAGGGTGGCCGTATAAACAACTTTAACACTGTTACAAATATGCGCCACACTGTGAACCCGCACCAAACAAGAATGACAAACACATTTCGGGAGAGCATCTGCACCGTAACACAACATAAACAGTTTTTTTTTTACTCAATATGACAGTATAACTGTCATACAAAATATAAAATTATATATAAACATATCTCCAAAACCAATTGTGCTATACGTCAAAAAAGGCCTGTAATAATGGCAACTTCCAGTGGCATAAAGGTGAGATTACCTGCAAAAACCCCAATTAGGCTTAAGTGTATACCATACCATATGTCCGATAATATCGGACTGACGATATCATTGGCCGATAAATGCTTTAAAATGTAATATCGGAAATTATCGGTATCGGTTTCCAAATTATTGGTATCGGTTTCAAAAAGTAAAGTGACTTTTTAAAACGCCACTGTGTACACGGACGTAGAGAAAAGTACAGCGCGCCAATAAATCTCAAAGGCACTTTCTTTGCGTGCCGGCCCAGTCTCATAATACCTACGTCTTTTCACACACAAGTGAATGCAAGCATACTTGGTCAACAGCCATACAGGTCACACTGAGGGTGGCCGTATAAACAACTTTAACACTGTTACACATATGCGCCACACTGTGAACCCGCACCAAACAAGAATGACAAACACATTTCGGGAGAACATCCGCACCGTAACACAACATAAACACAACAGAACAAATACCCAGAACCCCTTGCAGCACTAACTCTTCTGGGACACTACAATATACACACCCCGCTACCCCCTATCCCCCCTACCACCTCAACCCCGCCCCCCCAACCCCGCCCGCCTCAACCTCCTCATGCTGTCTCAGGGAGAGCATGTCCCAAATTCCAAGCTGCTGTTTTGAGGCATGTTAAAAAAAATAATGCACTTTGTGACTTCAATAATAAATATGGCAGTGCCATGTTGGCATTTTTTTTCCATAACTTGAGTTGATTTATTTTGGAAAACCTTGTTACATTGTTTAATGCATCCAGCGGGGCATCACAACAAAATGAGGCATAATAATGTGTTAATTCCACGACTGTATATATCGGTATCGGTTGATATCGGAATCGGTAATTAAGAGTTGGACAATATCGGAATATCGGATATCGGAAAAAAAGCCATTATCGGACATCTCTATGCGGAAATATGCAATTGTACAAGGTAGGGTGGAACCAGACGTGCAGCTTCCCACTGATACTGTACACTTGCTAGTTCCACAGAGAGTGGAACAGGACACGTACAATAAGCGGCAATTAAAAAGTTCAGAGGTTATTTAAACTGTTTATTTTTGCAAAATGACAGCATCGTAACTGTCGTTATCCCTATACTCAATGTGATCTAAACACGTGAGACGTGCACAAAAAGCGTGCCATCTTCCTCCATGATGTTCAAACAGGAAACGTCTCGTCATCGCTGCCACGTGTCCCTCGCTTTGAGAGGAAGTAGCCTAATAAATGTACGGCTTTGCGTTTGATACCACGTCTGGCTTTCATGTCAAAGCATCTGGGCAAATAAGTTGACTTGAATCAGGGCGACAGTCTGGACCTTAATACCTTCCATCCCTGCGGACGGGCTGGATCGCCTTCATAGCACGAACAAAGGAGGGAGGAGGAAGTAACACCTGGTTCCCAGGAGCCCCCGTTGAGGCCCTCGGATGGTAAATGCTCGACATGATGTAATGGCGTTCTTAAGGGGGCTTGTATGACGATTAGGAATGTTCGGAATACACTTGATTGAAGTTAACCATGAGTCAGATGTTGTCCTGTGTCTGTGTTTATTCGCATATTTTTCTCAGAAAAGTTAGCATTCAAGGGACAAGCGGTAGGAAAATGGATGGATGGACGGAAGTTAGCATTCTGGCGTCAGCACATTGATGCAAAACTAGGGATGGGCACCTTTTTTCATTTGAATTGATACAGAACCAATTCCTGGTATCTGGGGATCGATACTGGTCCTCAGCGGTACCAATTGTTGGTACTTTTGTGTCCGTTCAAATGTGTTAAAAAATGTTAATTGTAATTCTCAGCTGTGCTATCCAGTTGTTATCTTGTTTTCTTACACTTTTGTGTCTCACTTGCAAGTACCGCGCTGTACTGTTAAGTCCACTTTGAATGCAGTTGCAATTCCAAGGCGTTAGATGGCAGTAGTGTATTTACTATTGTGTATTATACTTATTGCCAGAAAGTAGTCTTTGCCATTAAATTGATCTTGCCATTTTATTTAGTCCTACAAAGTGTTTAAACTGTAAGTATTGTATTTATTACACAGCTCAAAATCTCAAAACCTTATTTTGAATCATATTTATTCCTCAGTTTTATTTCATTACACTTTTTCCTTCATTTAGGTTTGTAAGATTGAACATAAAAGTATAAAAGCCATAGTGTATTTTACATAAATAATGTCTATTGTGTTTTTTTACATACATAAAATAGGTTAAGTGTCAACAGATTCACTCAATAAACTAAATATGTTTACGTATATAGAAATTACTCAACAACCACAGCAAACATTGCACACAATGAATGTGGCTCAACACAACAGAACCTAAGGTGTAGCGTTATCGGCCTCTACTGGTCAAATTTAGCGCTATATATATATATATATATTTATATATATATATATATATATATATATATATATATATATATATATATATATATATATATATATATATATATATATATATATATTTATATATATCAAGCTTTGATAGTCGGAGTTACTCAGAAAAATGCCCTATGCTTACATTGTTTTGTCTTAGCCAGAAAGTAGTCTTTGTAATTTATTTGATCTTGCCATTTTATTTAGTCCTACAAAGTGTTTCAACTGTAAGTATTGTATTTACTACACAGCTCAAAATCTCAATGCCTTATTTTGAATTGTATGTATTCCTCCGTTTTATTTAATTACACTATTTCCTTCATTTAGGTTTGTAAGACTGAACATATAAACATAAAATTGACATTATAAAAAGTATAAAAACCATTGTGTATTTTAAATAAATAATGTCTATTGTGTTTTTTACATACATAAAAAAAGGTTTAGTGTCAATAGACACAATAAACTAAATATGTTTATGTATATAGAAATTACGCAACAACCACAGCAAACATTGCACACAATGAATGTGGCTCAACACAACTGAACCTAAGGTATAGCGTTATCGGCCTCTACTGGTCAAATTTAGCACTACATGTATTAGACAAGCTTTGATAGCCGGAGTTACTCAGAAAAATGCCCTATGCTTGCATTGTTTTGTCTTAGCCAGAAAGTAGTCTTTGTCATTAAGTTGATCTTGCCATTTTATTTAGTCCTACAAAGTGTTTAAACTGTAAGTATTGTATTTATTACACAGCTCAAAATCTCAATGTCTTATTTTGAATTATATGTATTCCTCCGTTTTATTTAATTACACTTTTTCCTTCATTTAGGTTTGTAAGACTGAACATATAAACATAAAATTGACATTATAAAAAGTATAAAAAAACATTGTGTATTTTACATAAATAATGTCTATTGTGTTTTTTACATACATAAAAAAAGGTTTAGTGTCAATAGACACAATAAACTAAATATGTTTATGTATATAGAAATTACGCAACAACCACAGCAAACATTGCACACAATGAATGTGGCTCAACACAACTGAACCTAAGGTATAGCGTTATCAGCCTCTACTGGTCAAATTTAGCACTACATGTATTAGACAAGCTTTGATAGCTGGAGTTACTCAGAAAAATGCCCTATGCTTGCATTGTTTTGTCTTAGCCAGAAAGTAGTCTTTGTCATTAAGTTGATCTTGCCATTTTATTTAGTCCTACAAAGTGTTTCAACTGTAAGTATTGTATTTATTACACAGCTCAAAATCTCAATGTCTTATTTTGAATTATATGTATTCCTCCGTTTTATTTAATTACACTTTTTCCTTCATTTAGGTTTGTAAGACTGAACATATAAACATAAAATTGACATTATAAAAAGTATAAAAACCATTGTGTATTTTAAATAAATAATGTCTATTGTGTTTTTTACATACATAAAAAAAGGTTTAGTGTCAATAGACACAATAAACTAAATATGTTTATGTATATAGAAATTACGCAACAACCACAGCAAACATTGCACACAATGAATGTGGCTCAACACAACTGAACCTAAGGTATAGCGTTATCAGCCTCTACTGGTCAAATTTAGCACTACATGTATTAGACAAGCTTTGATAGCCGGAGTTACTCAGAAAAATGCCCTATGCTTGCATTGTTTTGTCTTAGCCAGAAAGTAGTCTTTGTCATTAAGTTGATCTTGCCATTTTATTTAGTCCTACAAAGTGTTTCAACTGTAAGTATTGTATTTATTACACAGCTCAAAATCTCAATGCCTTATTTTGAATTATATGTATTCCTCCGTTTTATTTAATTACACTATTTCCTTCATTTAGGTTTGTAAGACTGAACATATAAACATAAAATTGACATTATAAAAAGTATAAAAACCATTGTGTATTTTAAATAAATAATGTCTATTGTGTTTTTTACATACATAAAAAAAGGTTTAGTGTCAATAGACACAATAAACTAAATATGTTTATGTATATAGAAATTACGCAACAACCACAGCAAACATTGCACACAATGAATGTGGCTCAACACAACTGAACCTAAGGTATAGCGTTATCGGCCTCTACTGGTCAAATTTAGCACTACATGTATTAGACAAGCTTTGATAGCCGGAGTTACTCAGAAAAATGCCCTATGCTTGCATTGTTTTGTCTTAGCCAGAAAGTAGTCTTTGTCATTAAGTTGATCTTGCCATTTTATTTAGTCCTACAAAGTGTTTAAACTGTAAGTATTGTATTTATTACACAGCTCAAAATATCAAAGCCTTATTTTGAAGTATATTTATTCCTCAGGTTTATTTCATTACACTTTTTCCTTCATTTAGGTTTGTAAGACTGAACATATAAACATAAAATTGACATTATAAAAAGTATAAAAAACATTGTGTATTTTACATAAATAATGTCTATTGTGTTTTTTACATACATAAAAAAAGGTTTAGTGTCAATAGACACAATAAACTAAATATGTTTATGTATATAGAAATTACGCAACAACCACAGCAAACATTGCACACAATGAATGTGGCTCAACACAACTGAACCTAAGGTATAGCGTTATCGGCCTCTACTGGTCAAATTTAGCACTACATGTATTAGACAAGCTTTGATAGCCGGAGTTACTCAGAAAAATGCCCTATGCTTGCATTGTTTTGTCTTAGCCAGAAAGTAGTCTTTGTCATTTAGTTGATCTTGCCATTTTATTTAGTCCTACAAAGTGCTTAAACTGTAAGTATTGTATTTATTACACAGCTCAAAATCTCAATGTCTTATTTTGAATTATATGTATTCCTCCGTTTTATTTAATTACACTTTTTCCTTCATTTAGGTTTGTAAGACTGAACATATAAACATAAAATTGACATTATAAAAAGTATAAAAAACATTGTGTATTTTACATAAATAATGTCTATTGTGTTTTTTACATACATAAAAAAAAGTTTAGTGTCAATAGAGTCAGACAATAAACTAAATATGCTATATATATAGAAATTACACAACAACCACAGCAAACATTGCACACAATGAATGTGGCTCAACACAACTGAACCTAAGGTATAGCGTTATCGGCCTCTACTGGTCAAATTTAGCACTACATGTATTAGACAAGCTTTGATAGCCGGAGTTACTCAGAAAAATGCCCTATGCTTGCATTGTTTTGTCTTAGCCAGAAAGTAGTCTTTGTCATTAAGTTGATCTTGCCATTTTATTTAGTCCTACAAAGTGTTTAAACTGTAAGTATTGTATTTATTACACAGCTCAAAATCTCAATGTCTTATTTTGAATTATATGTATTCCTCCGTTTTATTTAATTACAACTTTTTCCTTCATTTAGGTTTGTAAGACTGAACATATAAACATAAAATTGACATTATAAAAAGTATAAAAAACATTGTGTATTTTACATAAATAATGTCTATTGTGTTTTTTACATACATAAAAAAAGGTTTAGTGTGAATAGATTCATACAATAAACTAAATATGCTTGCGTGTATAGAAATTACACAACAACCACAGCAAACATTGCACAAAATGTGGCTCAACACAACTGAACCTAAGGTGTAGAGTTATCACCCTCTACTGGTCAAATTTAGCACTACATGTATAGCCGGATTTACTCAGAAAAATGCCCTATGCTTGCATTGTTTTGTCTTAGCCAGAAAGTAGTCTTTGCCATTAAGTTGATCTTGCCATTTTATTTAGTCCTACAAAGTGTTTAAACTGTAAGTATTGTATTTATTACACAGCTCAAAATCTCAATGTCTTATTTTGAATTATATGTATTCCTCCGTTTTATTTAATTACACTTTTTCCTTCATTTAGGTTTGTAAGACTGAACATATAAACATAAAATTGACATTATAAAAAGTATAAAAAACATTGTGTATTTTACATAAATAATGTCTATTGTGTTTTTTACATACATAAAAAAAGGTTTAGTGTGAATAGATTCATACAATAAACTAAATATGCTTGCGTGTATAGAAATTACACAACAACCACAGCAAACATTGCACAAAATGTGGCTCAACACAACTGAACCTAAGGTGTAAAGTTATCACCCTCTACTGGTCAAATTTAGCGCTACATGTATAGCCGGATTTACTCAGAAAAATGCCCTATGCTTGCATTGTTTTGTCTTAGCCAGAAAGTAGTCTTTGCCATTAAGTTGATCTTGCCATTTTATTTAGTCCTACAAAGTGTTTAAACTGTAAGTATTGTATTTATTACACAGCTCAAAACATTGCAACTTTTTCTGCAACTTTTAAAAAAAAAAGACCTTGCAAATTCAGGTATTTTAGGCCGCAACAGTCATTTCTGTCTTAGTTAGGGCTATAAGGCCCCAAAAATTGAGACAATAATGAACACTGCGCAGAGTCAAGACGATAATTGTCTTTGATATTTCCATTTCAAACAAAAATGTTGGGCACACATTGTTACATGCTGCTCTCATCACTGAGGAGAATGTATCGCTAACAACTTACACATGTCCCACTTTTGTCTTTTGTGGTTTTCATTCTGCTATTAATGGAAGGTAATTTTTTCCCATTTCTTTGTGTGATGTAGAAGACAGGTTTAAAACGGACTCGTTTTGCTTTGAAGCCATTGTGCGACTCGTTAAAATTGTGCCAGTTTGATCCCTTTTTTTTATTTTTTTATTTTTTATTTTTTTACCCGAAACGGTACATCTGGCACCTATTCCGGTCGGGACAAAAAGAAACGATGCACGGAATAAGTTTAACATAGAGGACATGACACCGAAAAAGCGGAGGAGTGGTAGCCTTGGCGTTTTTATTTCGACTTCCTTTTCGCCTCTCTGAGGAGAAACTGATCCTTATTGAATCCTGAAGCGGAGTTTGAGCAATCGTGTAAGGACGCCACTCTTAAATCCACTGCGGTCGGCATGAAGAGGGTGGTTAATTTGTGCATTAGACAGCATGTCGTCAAGACCTTCACAGATGACCCCCAAAACCGTCTTCCTTAGTGCGTCGCATCCCTTAACAGGCTGCAGATTTCTGCCTCATTTTTGCGTTCCAGTTGCCTTTCTTTGTGTTGTAAAACTGAAATCTTTGCAATTTCCTATGGCGACAAGCAAACTTCCAAGAGCTGTTTGTGGTTTGACTATTTCAATGCATACATAATCTTGTTATGACCTATCAAACCTGTTACTTTTGGCTTATTTGCTCCATTTTTACAGGGTCCAACATGCACAATAAAAAGCAACAGTTTACAAAACATGGTTTTAATCCTTAATCAGAATCAGAAATACTTCAATAATCCCAGAGGGGAAATTAATTTAATATTAATTATATTAATTTAATATTAAATTAAATTTAATTTAATATTACATTTTATTTAATATTAAATATAATATAATTAACTAATTAAATTAAATTAATATAATTTAATTAAATATTTAATTTAATAATTAAATATTAATTTAATATTTAATATTAATAAATTTTCAGCACAATCCCATTTAAGAGCAGACAAACATTACAGGGAGACAGAACAGGATCGCTGACGGGTCTGCCAACTTCCGGCGCCCCTTACAAAAAAGGTGAGAAACAGGTATACGCTGGGGGGGTGAGGAAGAAAAATAAATCAGTCTAAGCATGGGTCCCTGGAGAGGGGGTCCAGACCATACTTGCCAACCTTGAGACCTCCGATTTCGGGAGGTGGGGGGAGGGGGTGGGGGTGGGCGTGGTCGGGGGAGGAGTATATTTACGGCTAGAATTCACCAAGTCAAGTATTTCATATATATATATATATATATATATATATATATATATATATATAAGAAATACTTGATGTTCAGTGAATTCTAGCTATATATATATATATTTATTTATTTTATTATATATATATATATATATATATATTTATATATATATATATATATATATATATATATATATATATATAAAATAAATACTTGAATTTCAGTGTTCATTTATTTACACATATACACACACATAACACTCATCTACTCATTGTTGAGTTAAGGGTTGAATTGTCCATCCTTGTTCTATTCTCTGTCACTATTTTTCCAACCACGCTGAACACCCTCTCTGATGATGCATTGATGTGTGGCACGCACAAAAGTGCTTTCATCAAATGCACTAGGTGGCAGTATTGTCCTGTTTAAGAGTGTCACAACATTGCTGTTTACGGCAGACGAACTGCTTTACGGTATACAAAAAAGTGACTGCTGTTGTTGTGTGTTGTTGCCACGCTGGGAGGACGTTAATGAAACTGCCTAACAATAAACCCACATAAGAAACCAAGAACTCGCCCTCCATCATTCTATAGTTATAACGTGATTGGGCCTGAGTCCACCTGAATTTCGGGAGATTTTCGGGAGAAAATTTGTCCCAGGAGGTTTTCGGGAGAGGCGCTGAATTTCGGGAGTCTCCCGGAAAATCCGGGAGGGTTGGCAAGTATGGTCCAGACTGATGCCAAAGGAAAAAAAAAACCTCATAACCATAGCACACATTGTGTAAGGGGAAAACATCAAAGAAAACAAAAGACATTAAAAGAGTAGAGCTGATGTAACCAGCCACTTCTACACACAGCCACAAAAGTAAAACAACAACAACGACAAAAAACATATACACTGTGGTGGCCTGTGCGGTGTTCCACGCCATCGTCTACTGGGGTGGGGCGGAGCATGGCCAGAGAAAGGATGCCAAACACCAGAGATTATAAAGAGATTATTTCTGGGCATTTGGTGCCATTCAGTTTTTTTAAAGTCATTTTGGCTTAGATTTGCTAGAGGATATTCACTTTTTGAACGTTTTACAAAGACCTGCATTGTTCTTTGAATTAGCCTAAATTGGAACGTTACATTATTGTTCCGCATGGCAAAATAAATCCCATTATAATTCATGGAAGAAAAAAAAATTTGACCCCATATTTATTCTAACATGAACTCATGCCATACTTGCAAATGAGACACAAAAGTGAAAGAAAACAGCTAGACAGCACAGGTCAGTGTTGAAAAGAAAAAGATACAATTAACATTTATTAACACAGTCATTCTCAAACTGTGGTGCGGGCTCCATCTAGTGCAGGACTGTTCAACTACAAAACTAAGAGGGCCACATTTTCTAGAGCCCTGGGCTCAGGGACCGGACATACACTGTCTCATCAAAATGTGGATGTTTCATCAGAAAGTGCCTCCACAGGTCATATTCCTTTGAGACTATGTTTACTTAATTGCAAAGTAAACACATTGGCTTCCACACTGCACTGTCAGTAAATTCATTATTCTGCCCTTGCTACTCGGTTCCAGCGTGTGCAGCTGGACAGATAGTTAACAACACGAAGAAAGAAGCTCCAGAAGTTTTGTTAAGGAT
>NC_084553.2:53348450-53353450 GCF_033978685.3 Nerophis lumbriciformis
CAAAAGGACATTTCGAAGACTGTGCACAGAGAAGAGGATGATTGCTTTCAAAATTGAGCTACAAAAGCAAGATTGGGACAATGTGTACAATGAAAATGAGGTTGATGAAGCATATGAACATTTCTTAAACAAGTTCATAATACTTTATAACAAACATTGTCCATGGATACAACTCAGTAATAAGCAGAGAAAGAATAATCAACCATGGATGACAAAAGGATTAAAAAATGCTTGTAAGAAGAAGAATACACTATATAGGAAATTTATAGCACAAAGAACTACAGAGGCAGAAATTAAGTACAAAAAGTATAAAAACAAGTTAACATACATACTACGATTATGTAGAAAAGAATATTACAGTGAATTATTGGACAAGAACAAAACTAATATGAGAGCAACATGGGGCATCCTCAATAGCATTATTAAAAATGGCACTAAGAGGGACTACCCTCAATACTTCTTAGACGGAAATAAAAAAAATGACAACATAAAGGAAGTAATAATTATTTTGTAAATATTGGACCAAAATTGGAAGAAAGGATTCCAGACCCAGTTTCAATTGAGGACTATAATGATACCATAGAGCGAAATCCCAACTCCATGTTCCTCAGTAATGTGACACAGGAGGAAATAGTTACAATCGTGAAAAAATGTAAATCCAAGACTTCAACTGATTGTAATGAAATTGATATGGAAACGATAAAAAAGGTTATTGAAGAGATTTCAGGACCATTAATGTATATTAGTAACCTATCATTTCAAACAGGTACATTTCCAAACAAAATGAAAATAGCTAAAGTTGCACCAATTTACAAGACTGGCGACAAACATCAATTTACAAACTATAGACCTGTTTCCTTACTTCCACAATTTTCTAAAATCATTGAAAAACTGTTCAATAACAGATTAGAGAGTTTCATAAATAAAAATAGAATACTCGAAGAAAATCAATATGGATACAGAGCTAATGTTTCAACTTCGATGGCTTTAATTGAAATTACAGAAGAAATTACCAATGCTATAGATAATAAAAAATGTGCGGCAGCAGTTTTTATGGATCTAACTAAAGCATTTGACACAATTAATCACAATATTTTAATCAAAAAACTAGAACGATATGGCATCAGAGGGTTAGTCTTAAACTGGATAAGAAGTTATCTAATGAACAGGAAACAATACGTGAAGGTAGGCGAACACACCTCTACAACGCTAAATATATCCTGTGGTGTACCTCAGGGATCAATACTAGGACCTAAATTATTCAATCTATATATAAATGACATTTGTAAAGTTACAAAAGATTTAAAGTTAGTATTATTTGCGGATGATACAACAGCGTTTTGTTCAGGAGAGAATACACAGAAGATACTACAAATAATAACAGAAGAAATTAACAAATTAAAAAGATGGTTTGACAAAAACAGACTATCGTTGAATCTCAGTAAAACTAAAATAATGCTATTTGGTAACAGTAGAAGAGAAAGTCAAACACAAATACAAATAGACGGAATAGAAATTGAAAGAGTAAATGAAACCAAATTTCTAGGTATAATGATTGATGATAAATTGAACTGGAAATCTCACGTAAAAAATATACAACATAAAGTAGCAAGAAACACGTCAATAATGAATAAAGCAAAACATGTTCTAGACAAAAAATCACTTCATATTCTCTACTGCTCACTAGTGTTACCATATCTGAGTTATTGTGCAGAAATATGGGGAAATAATTACAAAAGTACACTTCATTCATTAACGGTGTTACAAAAAAGATCAGTTAGAATAATACATAATGTTGGATATAGAGAACACACAAATCCTTTATTTATTGAATCAAAGATTCTGAAATTCTACGACATAGTGAATTTGCAAACAGCTAAAATTATACACAAAGCAAACTATAACCTGCTACCCAAGAATATATAACAATTCTTCTCAAAAAAAGAGGAGAAATATAATCTTAGAGAGAAATGTAATTTAAAACATTTGTATGTACGTACAACACTTAAGACCTTCAGTATATCAGTATGTGGAATTAAATTATGGAATGGATTAAGCAAAGCAATCAAACAATGTACTAATATGATCCACTTCAAGAAACTCTTCAAACTTAAAGTGTTTACAAAGTACAAAGAAGAAGAACCATGATAAACATTCTGAATTTATTTAACTCATCCATTCTTTCATTCTTTCACTCACAAAATAATCTTACTTATCTCAACATATGAAATGTAACTTACTTCACCAATTATTATTTATTTACTTATTTTATTGTGATTACTTATGGAGTATATTGTGAATAAATTGAGAACAGGAAGTGAACAAAAGTTTTAGCAACTGTCATGTAAAAGAAAAGGGGTAGGATTAAATAAGCTTTGCTTCTTCCTACTCCTTTTCGAACATGTTGAAAAGAGAAACTGGAGATTGTGATGTATCATGTTGTATACTTGCATGTTCGAAATAAACTCAAACTCAACTCAACATATGGTACAGGTTTTAAAAATCTGTTCTTTTGAATTTTTATAATGATATATAATACAATTTAAAAAATGCTGTACAAAGGAGATCTTATAAATATATGAACATGAATACAATACACCTAAGAATAAAATTATGTATTTTGTATTTTCATACAAATGTGAACAAATATTATATAATACATTTTTTTAATCAATTAGAAATCTACATTAATCAGAAATATATTATGTAGAGCAGGGGTCCCCAAACTTTTTAACTCGAGGGCCACATTGGGTTAAAAAAATTGTGCCGGGGGCCGGGCTATATATATATATATATATATATATATATATATATATATATATATATATATATATATATATATATATATATATATACATATACATATATATATATCTACATATATATAAACAGTATGTGTATATATATGTACATGTATATATATATATATATATATACATACAAACGTTAGTATATACATATATATGTATATATAAACATATATGTATATATATACATATACATATATATGTATTTTTATATATATGTATATATATATACATATAAGTATGTATGTATATGTATACATATACATGTATATA
The DNA here is from genome assembly GCF_033978685.3 of Nerophis lumbriciformis. Classification (NCBI taxonomy): domain Eukaryota; kingdom Metazoa; phylum Chordata; class Actinopteri; order Syngnathiformes; family Syngnathidae; genus Nerophis; species Nerophis lumbriciformis. The sequence continues at coordinate 53,351,531 of NC_084553.2, forward strand.
TATGTATGTATACATATATATGTATATATACAGTATATACTGTATATATATATATATATATATGTATGTATACATATATATGTATATATACAGTATATACTGTATATATATATATATATATATATATATATATATATATATATATATATATATATATATATATATTCTGAGCGCGATGATGTCATGATGTCGATGGGAAAGAATATGCATTTTTAGACAGTATGATTTGCCTGAACGGCTGGGCGACACCGAGAGTAACAAGCGGTGGAAAATGGATTAGAAAGGACAGATTTTTTAAAAAAATAATAAAAAAATATACATATCTTTTCTTTTTTTTTTAACTTGGGACTTCCCGCGGGCCGAAGTTTGGGGACCCCTGATGTAGAACATTAGAAATATATGGCTAAATAAATATAATCATTAAAATGAATAAGAATAGTGGTTTAAAAATAATATATAAAATAAATCAAATATTATGTAAAATACAAATACAATATAAATAAACACTAATGAGAAATAATAATTAGCTAGGATATACAATTTCGGTAGAACTGAAAGGCTAGGGTCACCATGCTAACAGTACCAAGTACCAAGTTATATGACTCTGAGGGGCATAGGCTGCCAAATGAGCTAAAAAAAAAAAAAAGAAAAGTTAGCATGTTAATGTTAGCATGCTAACATGTAACTAGAATTTTTACTAGAAAAGTAAAAGTTGAAAATGTAAAAGTTGTAACACATTTTAATAGAGAGTAAAATAAGTCTTCCAGAAAAACTGGGGATTGTGGGTAATACGGCATGCAGCACAATGGCCCTGTTTGATCGGAATGGGTTTGTTTTGAAATGTTTCGAATCGGTCAAGAAATGTTGAATTGTTAACACTTTTTTATCTAGAAGTGTTGCGGAAAAGCGTGAATTACCAAGAAATCCGGGGAATTTTTCATATAAAAGAAAAAATAATTGCCTAAATGTCCTGACAAAGAGGAATGTATTGATAAATTGGATACAAATATGGGAGGAGTAGTTTAGAGAAAACAAAAGGGTAAAAACAGTGATATTGGAAAAACTGGGAGTTACGGGAAAACCGGACATTTTTGGAAGCGCAGTTTGAATCGCTTCAGAAATGTGGGAATTGTGCAAAAAGGAGTAGTGGAATAATAAATGGAGCAGTGGAATAATAAATGCTGTATAATAGACTGTGTTTATATTATTCACATGTGAATAATGCTGGATAATAGACTGTATTTATATTATTCACATGCAGAGGTGGGTAGTAACGCGCTACATTTACTCCGTTACATCTACTTGAGTAACTTTTGGGATAAATTGTACTTCTAAGAGTAGTTTTAATGCAACATACTTTTACTTTTACTTGAGTATATTTATAGAGAAGAAACGCTACTTTTACTCCGCTACTTTTATCTACATTCAGCTCGCTACTCGCTACTAATTTTTATCGATCTGTTAATGCACGCTTTGTTTGTTTTGGTCTGTCATAGTGCCTGTGTTTCAACAAATACAGTCACTGGTGACGTTCACTCCGTTCCACCAATCAGATGCAGTCACTGGTGACGTTGAACCAATCAAACAGAGCCAGGCGGTCACATGACCCGACTTAAACAAGTTGAAAAACTTATTGGGGTGTTACCATTTAGTGGTCAATTGTACGGAATATATACTGTACTGTGCAATCTACTAATAAAAGTTCCAATCAATCAATCAAAATTGTGAAGGAAAAAAGACCCTTTTTTATTTCAACCGTACATCTCGTCAAAAGCCTAAAGACTGACTACACAGTTCCTGTCTTCACAATAAAAGTGCCGCTCCATCGCGCATGCGCTTTCAAAATAAGAGTCTCCGAAAGCCAGCGCAAACAAGCTAGCAAGCTACGGAGTTTGCCGCCAATGTATTTCTTGTAAAGTG
>NC_084553.2:53355950-53430950 GCF_033978685.3 Nerophis lumbriciformis
CTTGATCACCCCCTGGGAGGTGAGGGGAGCAGTGGGCAGCAGCAGTGGCCGCGCCCGGGAATAATTTTTGGTGATTTAACCCCCAATTCCAACCCTTGATGCTGAGTGCCAAGCAGGGAGGTAATGGGTCCCATTTTTATAGTCTTTAATAGACTGTATTTATATTATTCACATGTGAATAATGCTGTATAATAGACTGTATTTATATTATTCACATGTGAATGAGGCTGTATAATAGACTGTATTTATATTATTCACATGTAAACCATTCCTAAGTGTTTATTGTCTATTGTGAGCGAACTGTGGTGCTGAATTTCCCCCAGGGATTAATAAAGTACTTTCTATTATATTCTATTTTATTCTATTCTACTCTAAATGGAATAATGTTAGCCTAGAATAATATATGTGTAATTGCTTTCCACCATTCATACAATAACAAAAATCATAACCATGCTTCCAAGTCCTGGTTTTTACCGTCCCAAGACACATTTACAACAAAGTCTGACGCCAATGACTATTTCTGACTGCTTTAATACCAACAACTAAAAAAGATCCATGCCTGAATCTCAGCGACAAAATTCCAAAAAGCCTATCAGTGCACGGCTCAGCGTGGCTTTCTTACAGGTCTAGCACTATAAAGGACGATTACCTTCCAATTAAAGCGGCGTGCTCTGTAGCGACTGTCATTGCCTTGACCCCTCAGCAGCCAAGCTCCGAAGGAGCCTAATAGGCTGTGCTCGCAAAAACACGGCGCTATCATCGTCATCTCAGCAAGTTCATCTAGCGAGTCGTCTCCGATAAATCAGGCGAGCCGAGCAGGATTTATGAAAATAGCCGAGTGAACCCGAAGGTCGCGGGTGGTTGGCTTTCATACTTGACTGTAAATCCTCTAATTGTTTTTCATTGCGTCCTAAGAGTGAGACCACAAAAAGACTAGCTTGCATATCTGGTTGCGTCAAAAAGCCGGACACACCTATGTTTACAGAAAATCGAGCATTTTAGTAAAAAGATGCCACTCGATGAGTTTTATATGGAGGTTTTGTCAAGTTCGCAGTCAGCTAATGAAGAGTTTAAAAGTGTCATCCTGACTGTTCTTTGGTTCCAAGTGCGAGGGCGGGACTGGAGGCTGAGGTTTTTTGGGGTTTTTTTTTTTGTTTGTCTGCAGCTGTAAATCTTGGGAGCAGAGATGGGAGTGTGCATGCGACCGCTGTGACCCTCGTCAGTGTCCGTCTTCATGCGGACGGGAGCGGCTCCCTCTCTTACCAGAAAAAAAAGTGTGAATAAGGCTGTATAATAGACTGTATTGATATTATTCATATCACTTCATCTGATCCATCGGTGCAGTCTCTGATGCCATTACATTGTCTATAAATACGGTCTATTATACAGCCTTATTCACATGTGAATAAGGCTGTATAATAGACTGTATTGATATTATTCACATGTGAATAATGCTGTATAATAGACTGTATTTATATTATTCACATGTGAATAATGCTGTATAATAGACTGTATTTATATTGCTCACATGTGAATAATGCTGTATAATAGACTGTATTTATATTATTCACATGTGAATAATGCTGTATAATAGACTGTATTTATATTATTCACATGTGAATAATGCTGTATAATAGACTGTATTTATATTATTCACATGTGAATAATGCTGTATAATAGACTGTATTTATATTATTTGCATGTGAATAATGCTGTATAATAGACTGTATTTATATTATTCACATGTGAATAAGGCTGTATAATAGACTGTATTTATATTATTCACATGTGAATAATGCTGTATAATAGACTGTATTTATATTATTCACATGTGAATAATGCTGTATAATAGACTGTATTTATATTATTCACATGTGAATAATATAAATACAGTCTATTATACAGCATTATTAAAAAAATATACAGCATTATTAAAAAAAAAAAAAAGTATTTTCGCAAAAAGGTCACCCGTCTGTGAAGTTTTCATTAACAGCTCTTTAACGCCTGACGGACACGTCCGAGAGGAACTATTGAGGGGCCGTCAGCAAATGTCGCGGCCTGGTGGCTTATAAATGTGTTTATGTTGCCTGTTTAGTAGCACCGTTTTTTTTATGCCCCACTAGAGCAGGGATGCTGCGTCGTCACTTGCTAGAAGACAAAGACTGGAAATGATGCTTGACTTTTGCCTCCTGAGGCACAACTGTGCTGACGGTAACACACCAGGACAAACAGTTACTCAACTTTGCAACAATCGCTCGCCTCGACTTGCAGTCCAAACATGTCGCCTATGTGTGACTGCCATCTATTGGTCACACGGGTTATAATAAAATTGCTTCAAGGGCTGGTAAGCACAACCAGAATTATAACGTACATGAGGCGTACCGGGTTATAAGGCGCAGTGTCGATTATTGAGAAAATGAAAGGATGAAAATGAAAATGAAAGCTTAACCTATTGTTACTATAACAATCTACAAGGTTAATATAGTTGGCTTCTCTTTCTTCCCCTCCATGTATCTGCTTTCTTTTGTATTTCAAGTTATCATTACATATATGTATTGTTGCATTTGAACAACTGTATTGTTGATAATAGAGGTAATTAGGGCCCGCAATGGCCCATTGCAAAAGGACTCCCGACTGCCTTTCAATAAAAAAACCAAACCCCAAAACTCAAAATTGCGCTCTAGCGCCCCCTAGGAAGAAGAAAAAACTACGCTGCCTGTAACTCCCACTAGGAAGGTCGGAGAGACATGAAACAAAAACCTTTATGTAGGTCTGACTTAGACCTACATTTTTTAATTGTACATCTTCGGGCTAAAATCAACAGGAAGTTGGCTATTCCCCCTTCAAGACAAAAAAGTACTAAAAACAGTCACTTTTGCCTCTTTGAGCTGTAATTTGACCCCCTTAACATGCTTCAAAACTCACCAAACTGAACACACACATCAGGACTGGCTAAAACTGTGATCTAATGAAAAAACCTAACCCCAAATCTAAAAATTGTGCTCTACAGCAATTTTTGAATAAAACTGACAAAAAACTGCTCCTCGGAAGACAAAAATTACAAAACTGCCTGTTACTCCCACTGGGAAGGTCGGAGAGACATGAAACAAAAACCTCTCCGTAGGTCTCACTTAGACCTACATTTCATAAATTGACTACCCCCAGCAAAAATCAACAGGAAGTTTGCTATTCCCCCTTCAAAACAAATTTTTTGTAAAAACCGGTCTCCTTCCTTCAAAAACGAACTCCTCTGAGCGCGTTTGTCGTTTCGAGATTGACCCTTTGTGATTACAACAACAGAAGCGCTTTTTAATTAACTGCTCCGGTTTTGATTTTATGACCCTTCAAAGACCCGCTGCGCTGATGCTGCTGCAATGCTGTTTTTTTAAGATGGCTGCTTAAAAGCAGGAAGCACCAGCGTGCCCACACAATGCAGACAAGGTAGGTACACTAGACAAAAGTCTTGGGACACTTCAGACTAAAAGTAGACAAAAGTATTGGGACACTTAGGACTAGCACCTGCCAAATACGCGGGCCCGAACAACGCTGCTTGCAGCTTTAATTCTTTCTTTCTTTCTTTCTTTCTTTCTTCTTCCGCCGCCTCTTCGAGCACTAATTTGACCCACTTAACATGCTTCAAAACTCACCATATTTGACCCACACATCAGGACCTGCGAAAATTGCCTTTCAATAAAAAAACCAAACCCCAAAACTCAAAATTGCGCTCTAGCGCCCCCTAGGAAGAAGAAAAAACTACGCTGCCTGTAACTCCCACTAGGAAGGTCGGAGAGACATGAAACAAAAACCTTTATGTAGGTCTGACTTAGACCTACATTTTTCAATTGTACATCTTCGGGCTAAAATCAACAGGAAGTTGGCTATTCCCCCTTCAAGACAAAAAAGTACTAAAAACAGTCACTTTTGCCTCTTTGAGCTGTAATTTGACCCCCTTAACATGCTTCAAAACTCACCAAACTGAACACACACATCAGGACTGGCTAAAACTGTGATCTAATGAAAAAACCTAACCCCAAATCCAAAAATTGTGCTCTACAGCAATTTTTGAATAAAACTGACAAAAAACTGCTCCTCGGAAGACAAAAATTACAAAACTGCCTGTTACTCCCACTGGGAAGGTCGGAGAGACATGAAACAAAAACCTCTCCGTAGGTCTCACTTAGACCTACATTTCATAAATTGACTACCCCCAGCAAAAATCAACAGGAAGTTTGCTATTCCCCCTTCAAAACAAATTTTTTGTAAAAACCGGTCTCCTTCCTTCAAAAACGAACTCCTCTGAGCGCGTTTGTCGTTTCGCCTTCAAACTAACACAGGAGAGAGATTGACCCCTTGTGATTACAACAACAGAAGCGCTTTTTAATTAACTGCTCCGGTTTTGATTTTATGACCCTTCAAAGACCCGCTGCGCTGATGCTGCTGCAATGCTGTTTTTTCAAGATGGCTGCTTAAAAGCAGGAAGCACCAACGTGCCCACACAATGCAGACAAGGTAGGTACACTAGACAAAAGTCTTGGGACACTTCAGACTAAAAGTAGACAAAAGTATTGGGACACTTAGGACTAGCACCTGCCAAATACGCGGGCCCGTCCAACGCTGCTTGCAGCTTTAATTATTGTTATTATTTATTATCAATATTGCTATTTCTATTGGTATTGGTATTATACTTTATACGTTTTATTGTCTCGTTTTTTTTTTACATTGCCTCTTAGGCCATATTGTATATTGCATATTGTGTATATTGTGTTGTTTCTGTATATTGTGTGGTTTCTTCTTTTTTTTAAATGCAAAGCACCTCAGGGAAGCAACCTAAATTTCGTTGGACCTGTACCTGTACATGCACAATGACAAATAAAGATCATTCATTCATTCATTATTTGTATTGATCCATTTGTAGTGTAATAATGCTCATTGTCATTTTTGTATTATTATTTATTTCATTAACAGCTTCTTTGCTATCACTTTTACCATCATATTTGTACATACTGTATCATATTTGCTGATGTTGTTCTATTGTTGTTGTTGTTAATTGTCTCTCTGTCTTATCCCCCTCTTGTCCCCACAATTTCCCCCTCTGTCTTCCTTTTTTTCCTCTTTCTATCCCCTCCTGCTCCGGCCCGGCTGCACCAAATGATAATATAAATGCATTTAATAAAGTCAAATACAAATAAGGCAACAAGAGAAGTAAAGTAAAGTAAATCTGGTAACACTTTAGTATAGGGAACATATTCACCATTTGTTAGTTGCTTATTAAAGTAACAAAGACTTAATTTAGAGTTATTTGGACGCTAGGGGAACATATAAGGGTTAGGGTTAGGGTTACTAATAAGCACTAATTCTGAGGTTGTTGAGGGAAGACTCTTAGTTAATGGCGTACTGGTTGTATAATAAGGCCATGCAGAATAAGGCATTAATAAGTACTTATTAATGACTAACTACGAGCCAATATGTTACTAATTTGCATGTTAATAAGAAAGTAATTACCGTATTTTTTGGACTATAAGTCGCAGTTCTTTTCATAGTTTATAAGGTGCGACTTATACTCAGGAGCGACTTATGTGTGAAATTATTAACACATTACCGTAAAATATCAAATAATATTTTTTAGCTCATTCACGTAAGAGACTAGACCAGGGGTCGGCAACCTTCAGCATACAAAGAGCCAATGGAGCCCATTTCCCCCCAAATAAAACCCACCTAGAGCCGGGAACTCTGCTAGATTCCTAAAATGACGATAACACCATTTATAGTTTCTTTACACTTGTGCTATAGGACTTATGAAAATAAACACTTATTTGATGTATTTCTGGGTATAACGAAGCAAATCATCAAATTATTTTGAACATTAGAAAAAAATACACTGTTCCTTCCCTTATTAATGAATAAAAAAATAAAAATCAACTCATTCCAATGTTCTGAAGGCATACGACTGCGGAATATTCATTTGACGAAAAAATTTAAAACAACTACCTAGTCATCAATAAAAACAGCAAATTAATAATTAAAGCTGCAAGCAGCATTGGTCGGGCCCGCGTATTTGGCAGGTGCTAGTCCTAACTGTCCCAATACTTTTGTCCAGTGATAGTCATAAGTGTCCCAATACATTTGTCTATTTTTAGTCTGAAGTGTCCCAAGACTTTTGTCTAGTGTACCTACCTTGTCTGCATTGTGTGGGCACGTTGGTGCTTCCTGCTTTTAAGCAGCCATCTTAAAAAAACAGCAACGCAGCAGCATCAGCGCAGCGGGTCTTTGAAGGGTCATAAAAATCAAAACCGGAGCAGTTAGAAAAAAAGCGCTTCTGTTGTTGTAATCACAAGGGTTCAATCTCTCTCCTGTGTTAGTTTGAAGGCGAAACGACAAACGCGCTCAGAGGAGTTCGTTTTTGAAGGAAGGTGACCGGTTTTTACAAAAAATTAGTTTTGAAGGGGGAATAGCAAACTTCCTGTTGATTTTTGCTGGGGGTTGTTAATTAATGAAATGTAGGTCTAAGTGAGACCTACATAGAGGTTTTTGTTTCATGTCTCTCCGACCTTCCCAGTGGGACTTACAGGCAGTTTTGTCCGTTTTTTCATCCGAGGAGCGTTTCATAAAAAAATTGCGCTAGAGCACAATTTTCAGATTTGGGGTTAGGTTTTTACTATTAGATCGCAATTTTTGCCAGTCCTGATGTGTGTGTTCAGTTCGGTGAGTTTTGAAGCATGTTAAGGGGGTCAAATTACAGCTCAAAGAGGCAAAAGTGACTGTTTTTAGTACTTTTTTTGTCGTGAAGGGGGAATTGCCAACTTCCTGTTGATTTTAGCCCGAGGATATACAATTATGAGAACTAGGTCTAAGTCAGACCTACATAGAGGATTTTGTTTCATGTTTTTCCGACCTTCCTAGTGGGAGTTACAGGCAGTCTAGTTTTTTTTTCCCTAGGGGGCGCTAGAGCGCAATTTTGATTTTTGCGGTTCGTTTTTTTTAATTAAAAGACAATTTTCACAGGTCCTGATGTGTGGGTCAAATATGGTGAGTTTTGAAGCATGTTAAGTGGGTCAAATTAGTGCTCAAAGAGGCGGCGGAAGAATAATAATAAAGAAAAACCTTACAAATTCAATAGGTCCTTATGTCCCATTGCATAAGGACTCCCTGTGGGAGTCCTTATGCAATGGGCCATGCGGGCCCTAAAAATATAAATAAATCAAATGTTTCTCTTTTTTGATCCGTCCATTGCTAGGGGTTGACCGCTAAAAACAATACAATTGCATGGCAGCCAGAGATGTCGCATAAGGGCTGTGACATACATTTCCATCGACAATATATTAAAATGTGTTTTATTTTCATATGACAAGATCCCAGAACTCTCCAAAATAGCAACTGTTGAATTAAAATACCGTATTTTTGGGAGTATAAGTCGCACCGGCCGAAAATGCATAATTAAGAAGGAAAAAAACATATATAAGTCGCACTGGAGTATAAGTCGCATTATTTGGGGAAATGTATTTGATAAGTCGCATTCCCGGCCAAACTATGAAAAAAACTGCGACTTATAGTCCGAAAAATACGGTAAAATAAATCAAATGAAATATAATAAATCAAGTAACCATTATTTGTTGACATTCGGTTTCAAAGCCAAAGGGAGCCACGGCGGAGGCATGAAAGAGCGTTCGGCTCCAGAGCCGCGGGTTGCATACCCCTGGACTAGACGTATAAGATTTCATGGGATTTAGCGATTAGGAGTGACAGATTGTTTGGTAAACGTATAGCATGTTCTATACAGGTAAAAGCCAGTAAATTAGAATATTTTGAAAAACTTGATTTATTTCAGTAATTGCATTCAAAAGGTGTAACTTGTACATTATATTTATTCATTGCACACAGACTGATGCATTCAAATGTTTATTTCATTTAATTTTGATGATTTGAAGTGGCAACAAATGAAAATCCAAAATTCCGTGTGTCACAAAATTAGAATATTACTTAAGGCTAATACAAAAAAGGGATTTTTAGAAATGTTGGCCAACTGAAAAGTATGAAAATGAAAAATATGAGCATGTACAATACTCAATACTTGGTTGGAGCTCCTTTTGCCTCAATTACTGCGTTAATGCGGCGTGGCATGGAGTCGATGAGTTTCTGGCACTGCTCAGGTGTTATGAGAGCCCAGGTTGCTCTGATAGTGGCCTTCAACTCTTCTGCGTTTTTGGGTCTGGCATTCTGCATCTTCCTTTTCACAATACCCCACAGATTTTCTATGGGGCTAAGGTCAGGGGAGTTGGCGGGCCAATTTAGAACAGAAATACCATGGTCCGTAAACCAGGCACGGGTAGATTTTGCGCTGTGTGCAGGCGCCAAGTCCTGTTGGAACTTGAAATCTCCATCTCCATAGAGCAGGTCAGCAGCAGGAAGCATGAAGTGCTCTAAAACTTGCTGGTAGACGGCTGCGTTGACCCTGGATCTCAGGAAACAGAGTGGACCGACACCAGCGGATGACATGGCACCCCAAACCATCACTGATGGTGGAAACTTTACACTAGACTTCAGGCAACGTGGATCCTGTGCCTCTCCTGTCTTCCTCCAGACTCTGGGACCTCGATTTCCAAAGGAAATGCAAAATTTGCATGGTTGGGTGATGGTTTGGGGTGCCATGTCATCTGCTGGTGTCGGTCCACTCTGTTTCCTGAGATCCAGGGTCAACGCAGCCGTCTACCAGCAAGTTTTAGAGCACTTCATGCTTCCTGCTGCTGACCTGCTCTATGGAGATGGAGATTTCAAGTTCCAACAGGACTTGGCGCCTGCACACAGCGCAAAATCTACCCGTGCCTGGTTTACGGACCATGGTATTTCTGTTCTAAATTGGCCCGCCAACTCCCCTGACCTTAGCCCCATAGAAAATCTGTGGGGTATTGTGAAAAGGAAGATGCAGAATGCCAGACCCAAAAACGCAGAAGAGTTGAAGGCCACTATCAGAGCAACCTGGGCTCTCATAACACCTGAGCAGTGCCAGAAACTCATCGACTCCATGCCACGCCGCATTAACGCAGTAATTGAGGCAAAAGGAGCTCCAACCAAGTATTGAGTATTGTACATGCTCATATTCTTCATTTTCATACTTTTCAGTTGGCCAACATTTCTAAAAATCCCTTTTTTGTATTAGCCTTAAGTAATATTCTAATTTTGTGACACACGGAATTTTGGATTTTCATTTGTTGCCACTTCAAATCATCAAAATTAAATGAAATAAACATTTGAATGCATCAGTCTGTGTGCAATGAATAAATATAATGTACAAGTTACACCTTTTGAATGCAATTACTGAAATAAATCAAGTTTTTCAAAATATTCTAATTTACTGGCTTTTACCTGTATGTTATAGTTATTTGAATGACTCTTACCATAATATGTTACGTTAACATACCAGGCACGTTCTCAGTTGGTTATTTATTCCTCATATAACGTACACTTATTCAGCCTGTTGTTCACTATTCTTTATTTATTTTAAATGGCCTTTCAAATGTCTATTCTTGGTGTTGGCTTTTATCAAATAAATTTCCCCAAAAAATGCGACTTATACTCCAGTGCGACTTATATATGTTTTTTTCCTTCTTTATTATGCATTTTCGGCCGGTGCGACTTATACTCCGGTGCGACTTGTACTCCGAAAAATACGGTAATAGTGAATATGTTTTCCCCATACTAAAGTGTTACTGTAATTTTGTACAGCAGATATGGGCATCTACATCAACATTATGATTTTCCTGAGAAGCTGGACAGGACAAGAAAAAAATGAAAGAATTTTAAGTGCACCTTATAGTCTGAAAAATACAATAAAACTTGTTTTGTTTTTGGAGTCAAAATGTCCTCTATTTTCCCCTCATATTCCCTTATTTTCCAAACAGTTTCTCATATTTGACAGGTATTAAGTTAAAGTTAAAGTAGTCACTAACACACTGAAATTACCCCTCTGCATTTGACCCATCCCCTTGTTCCACCCACTGGGAGGTGAGGGGAGCAGTGAGCAGCAGTGGTGGCCGTATGATGTTGGCACCAAGAGATGACGGCTGAGCCTCCACGTTAGATGGTGGGGATGCACAAAAAAGGGTCACACTTGTAAAAATGTGCACTTCTCCGTGGACTGACAAACAACCAGTCCCGCCTCTTAACCCACTTCCTTTTGTACGCTCACAGATTTTCCAAATTAACCAGATTGACAGCAGCATAAGAGGAGGCAGGCGTGTTCCGAGCGTGTAAACAAGTTGCAAAACCGGGGGGGAAAAAAGGGAATTGCACGAAAAAAAACCTCGGACGCGGCTCCAGCGTCGGCGGTTATTACAATGGCGATCAAAGGCTGGGCGGCTGGATGGCGGCCATGCTCGCAATGCAGCCGTTGGCGAGCCACCATGGAGGAGCTTGATAACGCCGCTCATTTGAATGGAGCCTTTTCTTGGAACAAAGCGTCCACATGCCACCTTATTCATGAGGTGCACATTCCCCATGGTGGCTGTCATACTACTGTGGTGGAGTTCAGAACCAGGCCTGTGAAGTATCACAGCTAAAATACATCATGTATACCCGACCAGACCACACCAATAATTGGGTATAGAAATAAAATGACAACGTGTAATTAGCGTTGTCCCGATACCAAAATGATTTCGATATTTTTCGGTACTTTTATAAATAAAGGGGACCACAAAAAATTGCATTATTGGCTTTATTTTAGTATGTGTGTGTGTGTGTGTGTGTGTGTGTGTGTGTGTGTGTGTGTGTGTGTGTGTGTGTGTGTGTGTGTGTGTGATGTATGTGCAGACATACAGGTAAAAGCCAGTAAATTAGAATATTTTGAAAAACTTGATTTATTTCAGTAATTGCATTCAAAAGGTGTAACTTGTACATTATATTTATTCATTGCACACAGACTGATGCATTCAAATGTTTATTTCATTTAATTTTGATGATTTGAAGTGGCAACAAATGAAAATCCAAAATTCCGTGTGTCACAAAATTAGAATATTACTTAAGGCTAATACAAAAAAAGGATTTTTAGAAATGTTGGCCAACTGAAAAGTATGAAAATGAAAAATATGAGCATGTACAATACTCAATACTTGGTTGGAGCTCCTTTTGCCTCAATTACTGCGTTAATGCGGCGTGGCATGGAGTCGATGAGTTTCTGGCACTGCTCAGGTGTTATGAGAGCCCAGGTTGCTCTGATAGTGGCCTTCAACTCTTCTGCGTTTTTGGGTCTGGCATTCTGCATCTTCCTTTTCACAATACCCCACAGATTTTCTATGGGGCTAAGGTCAGGGGAGTTGGCGGGCCAATTTAGAACAGAAATACCATGGTCCGTAAACCAGGCACGGGTAGATTTTGCGCTGTGTGCAGGCGCCAAGTCCTGTTGGAACTTGAAATCTCCATCTCCATAGAGCAGGTCAGCAGCAGGAAGCATGAAGTGCTCTAAAACTTGCTGGTAGACGGCTGCGTTGACCCTGGATCTCAGGAAACAGAGTGGACCGACACCAGCAGATGACATGGCACCCCAAACCATCACTGGTGGTGGAAACTTTACACTAGACTTCAGGCAACGTGGATCCTGTGCCTCTCCTGTCTTCCTCCAGACTCTGGGACCTCGATTTCCAAAGGAAATGCACAATTTGCATGGTTGGGTGATGGTTTGGGGTGCCATGTCATCTGCTGGTGTCGGTCCACTCTGTTTCCTGAGATCCAGGGTCAACACAGCCGTCTACCAGCAAGTTTTAGAGCACTTCATGCTTCCTGCTGCTGACCTGCTCTATGGAGATGGAGATTTCAAGTTCCAACAGGACTTGGCGCCTACACACAGCGCAAAATCTACCCGTGCCTGGTTTACGGACCATGGTATTTCTGTTCTAAATTGGCCCGCCAACTCCCCTGACCTTAGCCCCATAGAAAATCTGTGGGGTATTGTGAAAAGGAAGATGCAGAATGCCAGACCCAAAAACGCAGAAGAGTTGAAGGCCACTATCAGAGCAACCTGGGCTCTCATAACACCTGAGCAGTGCCAGAAACTCATCGACTCCATGCCACGCCGCATTAACGCAGTAATTGAGGCAAAATGAGCTCCAACCAAGTATTGAGTATTGTACATGCTCATATTTTTCATTTTCATACTTTTCAGTTGGCCAACATTTCTAAAAATCCCTTTTTTGTATTAGCCTTAAGTAATATTCTAATTTTGTGACACACGGAATTTTGGATTTTCATTTGTTGCCACTTCAAATCATCAAAATTAAATGAAATAAACATTTGAATGCATCAGTCTGTGTGCAATGAATAAATATAATGTACAAGTTACACCTTTTGAATGCAATTACTGAAAAAAATCAAGTTTTTCAAAATATTCTAATTTACTGGCTTTTACCTGTACTGTAATAACTTGAAGTAAATAATGAAGATTAAATAACAATTACCAACAAAAAAATTCAAAAAAATAAAATAAAATACAAATATTTTTCCCACAATTTGTCGACTTTTTTCTTATAAAATTGGGAACAATTTCTCATATTCTTTCTGTTTCTGTAATATTGCAAGGTTTTCTTGTACATGTATTACTTTTGTCTGTAAAATTATTTTTTAATGCAAAATAGTGACATTTGTCATATACAATTCCAACTTTATCACATTTTTCGAGTAAAATTATGACTTCTCTCATATTTTTGCCAAGTAAAATTCCAATTATTATTATTATATTGCCAACATTTCAAAGTTTTTTTTTATAAAATGGTGACTTTTGTCGAGTAAAATTACGACTATTTTCATAAAATTGCAAACATTTTGAGCTGTTCTTGTAAAATTGCGACTGTTACTGAGTACAAATTCTACTTTTATCATAATATTGCACAAATGTTCAGTTTTTCTTGTAAAGTTTTGACTTGCGTTGAGTAAAATTATGACTTTTATTATAATACTGCCAACATTCAAAGTTTTTCTTGTGAAATTCCAACTCATTTTTCACAAAAAAAACGTTTTCATAATTGCATAGTATGTATATATTATTAATGTGGTCAATACTAATCTTTATATATCTAGAAAGGCTGGTTCTTTTCTCATGTCTCAAGAAGGTAATGAACACAAGAATGTGTGTGTGTGTGTGTGTGTGTGAGTGTGTGTGTGTGTGTGTGTGTGTGTGTGTGTGTGTGTGTGTGTGTGTGTGTGTGTGTGTGTGTGTGTGTGTGTGTGTGTGTGTGTGTGTGTTCATTCATACGTTATGTTACTTAACTTTATTTTCACCTAAAAAAAAAAACACTTTTGGCTCGGTTGGTAGAGCGGCCGTGCCAGCAACTTGGGGGTTGCAGGTTCGATTCCCGCTTCCGCCATCCTAGTCACTGCCGTCGTGTCCTTGGGCAAGACACTTTACCCACCTACTCCCAGTGCCACCCACACTAGTTTAAATGTAACTTAGATATTGGGGTTTCACAATGTAAAGCGCTTTGAGTCACTAGAGAAAAGCGCTATATAAATATAATTCACTTCACTACTTTTATTTTATTTTGTTGTAGTAGTAGTAGTAGTGACTTCATTTGTTCATTTACAAAATCTGGTCAACTTTCTTTTTTTCGCTTTATAGAACTGTGCTTGCAGGCATACTTGCCGACCTTGAGACCTCCGAATTCGGGATTTGTTGAAAACATCCGCAAAGGAGAACGGGATGTTGCTTGCAAGGTGGCCCATAATACTGCGTTGCCGCTGTCTCGTGCTCCTCTGACAGTTCATGAGTGACTATATCCATTCGGCCACCGTGTTATGGGTTATAGATAAACCTATAGGGCACGTCCGACCGGTAGAAGGCCACGGGGAATACCCAGGACACATTGGGTAGACTACAGGTAAAAGCCAGTAAATTAGAATATTTTGAAAAACTTGATTTATTTCAGTAATTGCATTCAAAAGGTGTAACTTGTACATTATATTTATTCATTGCACACAGACTGATGCATTCAAATGTTTATTTCATTTAATTTTGATGATTTGAAGTGGCAACAAATGAAAATCCAAAATTCCGTGTGTCACAAAATTAGAATATTACTTAAGGCTAATACAAAAAAGGGATTTTTAGAAATGTTGGCCAACTGAAAAGTATGAAAATGAAAAATATGAGCATGTACAATACTCAATACTTGGTTGGAGCTCCTTTTGCCTCAATTACTGCGTTAATGCGGCGTGGCATGGAGTCGATGAGTTTCTGGCACTGCTCAGGTGTTATGAGAGCCCAGGTTGCTCTGATAGTGGCCTTCAACTCTTCTGCGTTTTTGGGTCTGGCATTCTGCATCTTCCTTTTCACAATACCCCACAGATTTTCTATGGGGCTAAGGTCAGGGGAGTTGGCGGGCCAATTTAGAACAGAAATACCATGGTCCGTAAACCAGGCACGGGTAGATTTTGCACTGTGTGCAGGCGCCAAGTCCTGTTGGAACTTGAAATCTCCATCTCCATAGAGCAGGTCAGCAGCAGGAAGCATGAAGTGCTCTAAAACTTGCTGGTAGACGGCTGCGTTGACCCTGGATCTCAGGAAACAGAGTGGACCGACACCAGCAGATGACATGGCACCCCAAACCATCACTGATGGTGGAAACTTTACACTAGACTTCAGGCAACGTGGATCCTGTGCCTCTCCTGTCTTCCTCCAGACTCTGGGACCTCGATTTCCAAAGGAAATGCAAAATTTGCATGGTTGGGTGATGGTTTGGGGTGCCATGTCATCTGCTGGTGTCGGTCCACTCTGTTTCCTGAGATCCAGGGTCAACGCAGCCGTCTACCAGCAAGTTTTAGAGCACTTCATGCTTCCTGCTGCTGACCTGCTCTATGGAGATGGAGATTTCAAGTTCCAACAGGACTTGGCGCCTGCATACAGCGCAAAATCTACCCGTGCCTGGTTTACGGACCATGGTATTTCTGTTCTAAATTGGCCCGCCAACTCCCCTGACCTTAGCCCCATAGAAAATCTGTGGGGTATTGTGAAAAGGAAGATGCAGAATGCCAGACCCAAAAACGCAGAAGAGTTGAAGGCCACTATCAGAGCAACCTGGGCTCTCATAACACCTGAGCAGTGCCAGAAACTCATCGACTCCATGCCACGCCGCATTAACGCAGTAATTGAGGCAAAAGGAGCTCCAACCAAGTATTGAGTATTGTACATGCTCATATTTTTCATTTTCATACTTTTCAGTTGGCCAACATTTCTAAAAATCCCTTTTTTGTATTAGCCTTAAGTAATATTCTAATTTTGTGACACACGGAATTTTGGATTTTCATTTGTTGCCACTTCAAATCATCAAAATTAAATGAAATAAACATTTGAATGCATCAGTCTGTGTGCAATGAATAAATATAATGTACAAGTTACACCTTTTGAATGCAATTACTGAAATAAATCAAGTTTTTCAAAATATTCTAATTTACTGGCCTTTACCTGTACTGTAATAACTTGAAGTAAATAATGAAGATTAAATAACAATTACCAACAAAAAAATTCAAAAAAATAAAATAAAATACAAATATTTTTACCACCATTTGTCGACTTTTTTCTTATAAAATTGGGAACAATTTCTCATATTCTTTCTGTTTCTGTAATATTGCAAGGTTTTCTTGCACATGTATTACTTTTGTATGCAAAATTATTTTTTAATGCAAAATAGTGACATTTGTCATATACAATTCCAACTTTATCACATTTTTCGAGTAAAATTATGACTTCTCTCATATTTTTGCCAAGTAAAATTCCAATTATTATTATTATATTGCCAACATTTCAAAGTTTCTTTTTATAAAATTGTGACTTTTGTCGAGTAAAATTACGACTATTTTCATAAAATTGCAAACATTTTGAGCTGTTCTTGTAAAATTGCGACTGTTACTGAGTACAAATTCTACTTTTATCATAATATTGCACAAATGCTCAGTTTTTCTTGTAAAGTTTTGACTTGCGTTGAG
Source organism: Nerophis lumbriciformis (assembly GCF_033978685.3). Lineage (NCBI taxonomy): Eukaryota > Metazoa > Chordata > Actinopteri > Syngnathiformes > Syngnathidae > Nerophis > Nerophis lumbriciformis. The sequence continues at coordinate 53,371,914 of NC_084553.2, forward strand.
TAAAATTATGACTTTTATTATAATACTGCCAACATTCAAAGTTTTTCTTGTGAAATTCCAACTCATTTTTCACAAAAAAAACGTTTTCATAATTGCAAAGTATGTATATATTATTAATGTGGTCAATACTAATCTTTATATATCTAGAAAGGCTGGTTCTTTTCTCATGTCTCAAGAAGGTAATGAACACAAGAATGTGTGTGTGTGTGTGTGTGTGCGTGTGTGTGTGCGTGTGTGTGTGTGTGTGTGTGTGTGTGTGTGTGTGTGTGTGTGTGTGTGTGTGTGTGTGTGTGTGTGTGTGTGTGTGTGTTATGTTACTTAACTTTATTTTCACCTAAAAAAAAACCCCACTATTGGTTCGGTTGGTAGAGCAGCCGTGCCAGCAACTTGAGGGTTGCAGGTTCGATTCCCGCTTCCGCCATCCTAGTCACTGCCGTTGTGTCCTTGGGCAAGACACTTTACCCACCTACTCCCAGTGCCACCCACACTAGTTTAAATGTAATTTAGATATTGGGGTCTCACTATGTAAAGCGCTTTGAGTCACTAGAGAAAAGCGCTATATAAATATAATTCACTTCACTACTTTTATTTTATTTTGTTGTAGTAGTAGTAGTAGTGACTTCATTTGTTCATTTACAAAATCTGGTCAACTTTCTTTTTTTTCGCTTTATAGAACTGTGCTTGCAGGCATACTTGCCGACCTTGAGACCTCCGAATTCGGGATTTGTTGAAAACATCCGCAAAGGAGAACGGGATGTTGCTTGCAAGGTGGCCCATAATACTGCGTTGCCGCCGTCTCGTGCTTCTCTGACAGTTCATGAGTGACTATATCCATTCGGCCACCGTGTTATGGGTTATAGATAAACCTATAGGGCACGTCCGACCGGTAGAAGGCCACGGGGAATACCCAGGACACATTGGGTAGACTACAGGTAAAAGCCAGTAAATTAGAATATTTTGAAAAACTTGATTTATTTCAGTAATTGCATTCAAAAGGTGTAACTTGTACATTATATTTATTCATTGCACACAGACTGATGCATTCAAATGTTTATTTCATTTAATTTTGATGATTTGAAGTGGCAACAAATGAAAATCCAAAATTCCGTGTGTCACAAAATTAGAATATTACTTAAGGCTAATACAAAAAAGGGATTTTTAGAAATGTTGGCCAACTGAAAAGTATGAAAATGAAAAATATGAGCATGTACAATACTCAATACTTGGTTGGAGCTCCTTTTGCCTCAATTACTGCGTTAATGCGGCGTGGCATGGAGTCGATGAGTTTCTGGCACTGCTCAGGTGTTATGAGAGCCCAGGTTGCTCTGATAGTGGCCTTCAACTCTTCTGCGTTTTTGGGTCTGGCATTCTGCATCTTCCTTTTCACAATACCCCACAGATTTTCTATGGGGCTAAGGTCAGGGGAGTTGGCGGGCCAATTTAGAACAGAAATACCATGGTCCGTAAACCAGGCACGGGTAGATTTTGCGCTGTGTGCAGGCGCCAAGTCCTGTTGGAACTTGAAATCTCCATCTCCATAGAGCAGGTCAGCAGCAGGAAGCATGAAGTGCTCTAAAACTTGCTGGTAGACGGCTGCGTTGACCCTGGATCTCAGGAAACAGAGTGGACCGACACCAGCAGATGACATGGCACCCCAAACCATCACTGATGGTGGAAACTTTACACTAGACTTCAGGCAACGTGGATCCTGTGCCTCTCCTGTCTTCCTCCAGACTCTGGGACCTCGATTTCCAAAGGAAATGCAAAATTTGCATGGTTGGGTGATGGTTTGTATGTCTCCCGGCTGGCCTGGGAACGCCTTGAGATCCCCCGGGAAGAGCTGGACGAAGTGGCTGGGGAGAGGAAAGTCTGGGCTTCCCTGCTTAGGCTGCTGCCCCCGTGACCCGACCTCGGATAAGCGGAAGAAGGAGAGCCAAGTTGTTTCTGGGGTGGTACTTGGTGGAAGAAGTTTGAGAACCACTGTTCTGGTATTCCTGCTCCTCGCTCATGTAGCCTAATAGCTAACAAGAGTATTTTAGGGTTTTAGTCCTATCAGGTGTTTTTCTTCAACATGTATATTTTGATTGACAAGTCACTTTGCTGTAAATAGATACAGTATGTGCACACTTGCACTGCTCTCCCCCATGCTCCAAAGAAGAGAAAAAGAAACGGTTTGGGCTTGTTTTCCGCACTGCAGGCCGCAACGTCCAGTAATGACAATGTCAGGCACTCGAACGAGACCCGGAGGGCTTTCGGGCCGAAGAGACCGCAAAGTGACACATGCACTCTCATCATGACTCTGTTGCAACCGCCACCTCTGGCCTTCATAGCCAAGACGTGTTCAGTGACCAGGATAGCATAACCTCAAGTGGATGACATATTCACATGGCAGACGCTCACAGAAAAGCTGTGTTTTCATACAAGGGTGTAACTGACGGTTCTTTCTCCTTCTTTCTTTTTTTTTTTTTTCCGCCACAGTTTTGCTGGGTTTTTGTCATGAAAAAAAACAAAGCCACATGTTCGATGTTTGCGTTGGATTTATGGACCGATGTGATCCTTTAAATCAGGGGTGTCAAACGTACGGCCCGCGGTCCGGATCAGCAGTTTTTATCTGGTATAACAATGAGATGAAATGTTTTAATGAAAGAAACTGCTGTTCTAAATGTGTCCACTAGATGTCGCAATAGCAATCATTTGTATCTTTGTAGATTATGCTACATATGTAAAAAAATTTATAAAAATAGGGATGTCCGATAATGGCCTTTTTGCCGATATCCGATATTGCGATATTGTCCAACTCTTTAATTACCGATACCGATATCAACCGATACCGATATATACAGTCGTGGAATTAACACATTATTATGCCTAATTTGGACAACCAGGTATGGTGAAGATAAGGTCCTTTTTAAAAAAAATAAAATAAGATAAATAAATTAAAAACATTTTCTTGAATAAAAAAGTGTCATGTCTGTGTAATCATGTTTTTGTTTTAAGTCATGTTTTTGTTTAGTTTCTGTCTTTTCACTCCCTTGTCTGGTCACCATAGCAATCTGTCATGTCTGTGTGATCATGTTTTGTTTTAGTAATGTTCAGTTTAAATTTTGGACTTTTTGTGCACTTTTGTTTTGTTTTGTCACCATAGCAACCATTAGTTTCACCTGTCACGTCACGCACCTGTTCCACGTTTGGACGCATTGTGCACTCTTGTCACCATAGCAACCATTAGTTTTCACCTGTCACGTCACGCACCTGTTTCGAGTCACGCACCTGCTTTCACTAATCATGTCCATAGTATTTAAGTTCATTCATTTTCTGTTGTTCGTGCTGACGACATCTGTCAAGACTTGGACTATGGCTTGGTTTGTTCTCCCGTGGTGCAAATGAACTGGACTGGTCAAGGCTTGAAGGTGGGTACATGATTTATTTTAAACTATCAAAAAAGGAATAAACAAAAGGCGCGCACAGTGGCGGAGAATAAAACTAGACTTTAAACACAAAACTTGCACATTGGCAGAAACTATGAACAATTAAACAAAACACTAACTGTGGCTTAACAAACAAAAACTTACTTGGCATGGAACCGGCATGAAAAAAAGAGTAGCAAGGGTCATCAGGGTGTGGAGAGTGTGCAGGAGCATAAATGTGGTGATGTCGTCAGAACGAACAACAGAAAATGAATGAACTTAAATACTATGGACATGATTAGTGAAAGCAGGTGCGTGACTCGAAACAGGTGCGTGACGTGACAGGTGAAAACTAATGGTTGCTATGGTGACAAGAGTGCACAATGAGTCCAAACGTGGAACAGGTGCGTGACGTGACAGGTGAAACTAATGGTTGCTATGGTGACAAAACAAAACAAAAGTGCACAAAAAGTCCAAAATTTAAACTGAACATTACTAAAACAAAACATGATCACACAGACATGACAAAAAGAAAGTAAAACAATATAAAAACAGTTACATAGAAACTAGTAATTAATGAAAATGAGTAAAATTAACTGTTAAAGGTTAGTACTATTAGTGGACCAGCAGCACGCACAATCATGTGTGCTTACGGACTGTATCCCTTGCAGACTGTATTGATATATATTGATATATAATGTAGGAACCAGAATATTAATAACAGAAAGAAGCAACCCTGTTGTGTGAATGAGTGTAAATGGGGGAGGGAGGTCTTTTGGGTTGGTGCACTAATTGTAAGTGCATCTTGTGTTTTTTTATGTTGATTTAATAAAAAATAAAAAAATAAAAACGATACCGATAATTTTCAATATTACATTTTAAAGCATTTATCGGCCGATGATATCGGCCTGCCAATATCGGAAATCTCTAAAAAAAAACACATGATGTTAGTGCACCAGTCGTGGAAATTTAATTTGATTTTGATATTAGTTTTTTATCTTGATAGAAATTAACACCACAACAATTGTATTGTTGATAATAGAGGTAATTATTGTTATTGTTCATTATCAATAGTGCTATTTCTATTGCTCTATTTGTAATGTAATAATGCTCATTGTCATTTCTGTATTATTATTTATTTTGCTAACTGCTTCTTTGCTATCACTTTTACCATCATATTTGTACATATCCTATTTGCTGATGTTGCTCTTTTGTTGTTGTTGTTGTTGTTATTGTTGTGTTTGCTGTTGTTGTTTTTGTCTCTCTGTCTAATCCCCCTCTTGTCCCCACAATTTCCCCCTCTGTCTTCCTTTTTCTCTCTTTCTATCCCCTCCTGCTCCGGCCCGGCTGCACCAAATGATAATATAAATCCATTTAATAAAGTCAAATACAAATAAGGCAACAAGAGAAGTATCCCACACTTCTCTTTAGTAAAATAAATTTGTACAGCCGATATGGGCATCTACATCAACTATATGATTTGCCTGAGAAGCTGGACAGGACAACAAAAAAAAAAAAAAAATGTACACCAATGAGTTGACTGATGATCATTATCACATAATTTATTCAGAAAGTATAAATAACGACAAATAAAGATAGAATATTATTAAATGTAAGTGTACAAAAAAACAACTTAATTTTTAAACAAAGAAAACAATCTGAAGTTGTTTTTATTTTTAAGTTATCGTGCCGTGATTTTACCAGTCTGGCCCACTTCGGAGTAGATTTTCCTCCATGTGGCCCCCGATCTAAAATGAGTTTGACAACCCTGCTTTAAATGCTCATTGGAGTGCCACTAATTATCCCAGCACATATGGAGCATCATGGTTAGGCTTCATTAAAACAATACACAACGTATTCTTTATATCTCACTGTGGAGGTCTTGCACCTCCGGGTTCTTCGAACCACCCAGAGACACGACAGGCTCGACGGTTTTGTGATTTGGTTTATTTTTCAACAAACTTATCATTCTGCTTTTCAGCAATCGCCTCTCGTGACGGCCTCATTCCTCGGGTTGCTTTTCAGCCACCCGCTCTCGTCTCCGTCTCCGTTTCAGTCTCGCTCTCGCTCGGGCTCGTGCTCGGGTTTTCTCTTCACCATCAACTCAAACTTCTCCAACCCGTTCCTTCCCGGCTGCTGCCCTTTTATAGAGTGACAGGTGATCAGATAAACGCGGCCAGGTGGGCCACCTACGCACCTGTCGCCGATCTCGGAGCCGGCCCCGGCACACCCCGCCTCGCTGCAGGTCCGCAGGCCACGCCTCCTCACACTCACATAAGTATACATGTGTTTATTATAGTCAAACTAAGTCAGCAATTGTGATATTTAAATGGTTAACATATCATTCTAGAGATGTCTGATAATATCGGCCTGAATGCGTTAAAATGTAATATCGGAAATTATCGATATCGTTTTTTTTTATTATCGGTATCGGGTTTTTTTTTTGTTTGTTTTGTTTTTTTAATTATTAAATCAACCTTCCTCCCTCATTCACACTCATTCACACAAAAGGGTTGTTTCTTTCTGTTATTAATTTTCTGGTTCCTACATTATATATCAATATATATCAATACAGTCTGCAGGGGATACAGTCCGTAAGCACACATGATTGTGCGTGCTGCTGGTCCACTAATAGTACTAACCTTTAACAGTTAATTTTACTAATTTTCATTAATTACTAGTTTCTATGTAACTGTTTTTATATTGTTTTACTTTCTTTTTTTATTCAAGAAAATGTTTTTAATTTATTTATCTTATTTTATTTTATTTTTTTAATAGTACCTTATCTATGCAACTGTTTTTATATTGTTTTACTTTCTTTTTTATTCAAGAAAATGTTTTTAATTTATTTATCTTATTTTATTTTATTTTTTTAATAGTACCTTATCTATGCAACTGTTTTTATATTGTTTTACTTTCTTTTTTATTCAAGAAAATGTTTTTAATTTATTTATCTTATTTTATTTTTTTATTTTTTTTAAAAAGTACCTTATCTTCACCATACCTGGTTGTCCAAATTAGGCATAATAATGTGTTAATTCCACGACTGTATATACCGGTTGATATCGGTATCGGTTGATATCGGTATCGGTAATTAAAGAGTTGGACAATATCGGAATATCGGATATCGGCAAAAAGCCATTATCGGACATCCCTATATCATTCTATTGTTCATTTTACTACAAACATGAGTCCCTCTGAGGAAGAGACCTCAAACTTAACCGAGACGAATTATGAAAAAAAAGAAGAATCATTTCTCTCTGACAAACAAAATGGTGAACAGAACACAGACTAGGTGTGGGGCGACGGAGGCAAGGAAAACCCACCTTGCAGGAAGAAACCTCAAACTGAACCTACCTGTGGGAAGATGGAGGCAGGAGAAAACTTTCTCTCAGGAAAAGGACTTAAACAGGACTGAGGCTCCCGTGTGTGGTGATAGAGGCAAATAAAAACTACCTTAAAAGGTATAAACCTCAAACAGAACCCACAGTCGGTGTGGAGCAACTGAGGGAAAGAAAAACTGCCCTAAAGGAATAAACCACAAACAGATCCCAGGTGTGGGCAGAAGCTTTTTGAGGAAAAAGACTCAAACAGGACTGAGACTTAGAGTGGGGCGAGCACACTTGATGTGGGCTGACCGAGGCAAGGAAAAAACACCTTTAAGGACGAAAGCTCTAACAGAATCCATACTCAGTGCGAGGCGACAGAGGCAAGGAAAAACAACTTCAAGGAAGAAACCTCAAACAGACTCACTGTAGTGCGGCGGACTCAAGAAAAACTATCTCAAACAAAGTCAAGGAAAAACTCTGAGGACAAAAACTCAAACAGAACTAAGTTTAGTGCGAGACGGCACAGGCAAAGAAAAACTCCCTCTTAAAAAAGACCTCAAACACAACAAAAGGCAAGAAAAAAACGCCTTTAAAGTCAAATCCTGCACTACAACGAGCTAATGCAACGAAATGTCGTTCTTAGAGAAAAACACTCTCTGAGGAAAAAGACACACACAGGACTGAGACTGAGAGTGGCGACAGAGGCAAGGAAAAACTACCTTTAAGGAAGAAGCCTCAAACAGAACCCACACAAATAGTATGGTACGATGGTGTCAAGAAAAAACTACCATACAGGAAGAAACATCAAACAAAACCCATACTCAGCCTGAGGTGACGGAGGCAAGGAAAAACAACTTTAAGGAAGAAACCTCCAACAGACTCACTGTAGTGCGGCGGAGGCAAGGAAAAACTAGCTCAAACAAAACCAACACTTGGTGTAGGCGACAGAGTCAAGGAAAAACTCTGAGGAAAAAACTCAAACAGAAAGCACACTTGGTATGGGGTGATGGAGGCAAGGAAAAAACACCTTTAAGGACGAAACCTCCAACAGAATCCGCACCGAGTGTGGAACGATGGAGGCAGAGAAAAACACTCTCTGAGGAAAAAGACACACACAGGATTGAGACTGTGTGTGTTGACAGAGGCAAAGAAAACTACCTTTAAGGAAGAATCCTCAAATATAATCAACACAATTATTGTGGGACAATGGTGTCAAGGAAAAACTCCCATTCAGGAAGAAACGTCAAACAAAACCCATACTCAGCCTGAGGCGACGGAGGCAAGGAAAAACAACTTTAAGGAAGAAACCTCCAACAGACTCACTGTAGTGCGGCGGAGGCAAGGAAAAACTAGCTCAAACAAAACCAACACTTGGTGTGGGCAACAGAGTCAAGGAAAAACTCTGAGGAAAAAAACCTCAAACAGAACTGAGTTTAGTGTGAGACGGCAAAGGCAAAGAAAAACTCCCTCTTAAAAAAGACCTCAAACACAACAAAGTTTCAGTGTGGGGTAGTGTTGTCCCGATACCAATAGTTTGGTGCCGGTACCGGTACCAAAATTATTTCGATACTTTTCGGTACTTTTCTAAATAAAAGGGGACCACAAAAAATTGCATTATTGGCTTTATTTTAACAAAAAATCTTAGGGTACATTAAACACATGTTTCTTATTGCAAGTTTGTCCTTAAATAAAATAGTGAACATACAAGACAACTTGTCTTTTAGTAGTAAGTAAACAAACAAAGGCTCCTAATTTAGTCTGCTGACATATGCAGTAACATATTGTGTCATTTATCATTCTATTATTTTGTCAACATTATTAAGGACAAGTGGTAGAAAATGAATTATTAATCTACTTGTTCATTTACTGTTAATATCTGCTTACTTTCTATTTTAACATGTTCTATCTACACTTCTGTTAAAATGTAATAGTCACTTATTCTGCTGTTGTTTAATACTTTACATTAGTTTTGGATGATACCACAAATGTAGGTATCAATGCGATACCAAGTAGCTACAGGATCATCCATTGGTCATATGCAAAGTCCTCATGTGTCCAGGGACATATTTCCTGAGTTTTAAAACATAGTATAATTTTACTAGATACGCTACTGTACTTGGTATCATTACAGGGGATGTCAGGTGTAGGTCGACCAATGGCATACTTGCCAACCTTGAGACCTCCGATTTCGGGAGGGGGGGGGGGGGGGCGTGGTTAGGGGCGTGGCTAAGAGGGGAGGAGTATATTTACAGCTAGAATTCACCAAGTCAAGTATTTCATATATATATATAAGAAATACTTGGCTTTCAGTGAATTCTAGCCATATATATTTTTATTTTGTTATATATATATATATATATATATATATATATATATATATATATATATAAGAAATACTTGAATTTCAGTGTTTATTTATTTACACATATACACACACATAACACTCATCTACTCATTGTTGAGTTAAGGGTTGAATTGTCCATCCTTGTTCTATTCTCTGTCACTATTTTTCTAACCATGCTGAACACCCTTTCGCAGGTACCCAGAAAGGTTTCGAGTACCACCAAAAAAACTGAATCTCTGAAGACAGTATAAAAAATCTGTGTTAAAGGTGTACAAATACTGTTTGTATAATAAGCATGTTATTGTTTACAAATGAGGGTTAAGAGTTCAGTACTAAAAAAAAAAAAAAAAAGAATGTGGCTTAAGTACAGTTTTTTAATTGAGCTGCTGCATTTTTTGGTTGGGTTGTTTATTTATTTTGAGTAACTTCTAAAAGGGGAGGAATGTAATAGAGTGATCTATGTTTGTCTGTTGCCATCTCCTGGTGAATGTTGGCTATAGCGTACTGGGGTTACTTTTTGGTTGGCCAACGATTTACGTGGTGTTGCGCACCTGAGGTCAAGTGTGTGAGTCTGTTCTGAAGTCTACTGTAAAGAGACGTACTTCGTCACCTCGCCTGGTTATTGCCTCCAACTCAATATATTACAACAACATTGCTGTTTACGGCAGACAAACTGCTTTACGGTAGAATAAAACATGACTGCTGTTGTTGTGTGTTGTTGCCGCGCTGGGAGGGACGTTAATGAAACTGCCTAACAAAACACCCACATAAGAAACCAAGAACTCGCCCTCGATCATTCTACAGTTATAACGTGTTTGGGCAGGCACGCTGTTTATATTGTGGAAAAGCGGACGTGAATACAGGCTGTTGACACGTCCCTCAGGTCCGCATGGAGCTGGAGGGGGTGTGGCTTCCAGCTCCGCCTAAATTTCGGGAGATTTTTGGGAGAAAATTTGTCCCGGGAGGTTTTCGGGAGAGGCGCTGAATTTCGGGAGTCTCTCGGAATTTCCGGGAGGGTCGGCAAGTATGACCAATGGCGTTTGTTTACATTTTGACACCAGTGAGCTAGGGTGTGTAGTGAAGCATGTGGTGGCGGACCGGTAGTTTTCAAAGGCGGTATAGTACCGAATATGATTCATTAGTATCACTGTACTATACTAATATCGGTATACCATACAACCCTAGTGTGGGGTGACAAAGGCAAGGGAAAAATCCTTCTAAGGGAAATACCTCGAACAGATTCAAGATTCAGCATGGGTCAACGCCAGCCCGGGAAGTCACACTCCAAGAAAGAAACCTCAGGAGAACCAAGACTTGGACGAGGAAAAACTAAAGAAGACTCCTTCAACTGAGCTGACTGACCTGTGATGAAAGAAAATCCTGATAATCCTAAAGTACCTTGAATTGGATCATTTTAGGAGATCTTCTGTGGCCCGTGCTACAAATGTCCAAGTTCCAAGTTGTGATCCTGCTGGCATAAAAACAAACCCCAAACAACCAAAAACATGAGTTCATGTAAAAATGCTGTGCAGATTTTCCCCCAATCTACAATGTGCTAATAAATCAATTTTTTTCTTACATTTGGATCCAGAACTCACTTAAGGGAACGCATGTATGCTACATTCCATTGTCATATCACCACTGTCAACATGTCAAAAATACAAGCCTCCTCAGAACATTTTCCAGTTGCTGTCATATTTGTAGTCAAGAACAAAGTCTGTCTCTTTGCCATTAAGTATTACAGACTCACTCGAGGGAGCCAAGAATGACTTACAACATCGGTTGTTGATGAATTCATTGTTAGCGCCTGACTCCACATCATTAATAAATACATACAGTCGCGATCAAAAGTTGACATACACTTGTAAATAACTTAATGTCATGGCTGTCTTGAGTTTCCAATCATTTCTACACTTTTTTGTGATAGAGTGATTGGAGCACATACTTGTTGGTCACAAAAAACATTCATGAAGTTTGGTTCTTTTATGAATTTATTATGGGTCTACTGAAAATGTGACCAAATCTGCTGGGTCAAAAGTATACATACAGCTATGTTAATATTTGGTTACATATCTCTTGGCAAGTTTCACTGCAATAAGGCGCTTTTGGTAGCCATCCACAAGCTTCTGGCAAGCTTCTTGTTGAATTTTTGACCACTCCTCTTGACAAAATTGGTGCAGTTCAGCTAAATTTGTTGGTTTTCTGACATGGGCTTGTTTCTTCAGCATTGTCCACACGTTTAAGTCAGGACTTTGGGAAGGCCATTCTAAAACATACTTGCCAACCCTCCTGAATTTTCCAGGAGACTCCCGAAATTCAGCGCCTCTCCCGAAAACCTCCCGGGACAAATATTCTCCCGAAAATCTCCCGATTTTCAGCCGGAGCTGGAGGCCACGCCCCCTCCAGCTCCATGCGGACCTGAGTGAGGACAGACTTTTTTCAGACGGGAGGACAACAGGGTGACAAGAACTAAATCATCCAGACTAGATAGAAATTGTATTATTATGTTTATGTTACCTCAAAATAAATATATTTATTCATCAAAAAAAACAAAAAACGAAATAAATTTTTACTATATTTTGCTAAAAACATCAAAATTAATTGTATGTTTATTTGTATTTTTTCTGACTCCTTATTACATCCAGCCATATAATTATACATTAAATTAAACATATTTGAAATAATTAATTTTAAATTATCATAATAATTCATTTAAAATGACCATATTTAATTATTAAAATAATTGCTTGTTTATCAACAACTTTAGCATTTTATTCATTACATTTTGAAGCTCTCAGAAGCCAAGTTATGTTATATTCCTTAATATTTATTTATGCAAGTTTGAAGTATCAATCATCTAAACACAGGTTTGTTTGCATATTTTCAGGATGTAGATATATATATATATATATATATATATATATATATATATATATATATATATATATATATATATATATATATATATATATATATATGTATATGTATATATATATGTATATGTATATGTATATATATATATATATATATATATATATATACATCAGTGACGTGCAGTCACTAGAGGAAGGTGAGGCGGGGCCTCACCTGCCATCATGGAAATTAAAAAAATGTAAAAAGAAAAAAAAAAAATTTAATTGTTATATGTATCCAGTGATTATACTATAAAGTTATTTTCCATTTAACTACACCAGTTTTAGATTATTTTTATTCAAAATCGCTGAATTTTTACGTTTGCCGTTCAAATACTGAGAAGAGACTGAGGCACGTCACTCAGTGCCGCAACATGCATTGCGCAATGACTCGGCTAACTGCTGGCCTGCTGTGCAGTGAGACTGTATTGCTATATGAACTATATTATACATTTCCATAGTTTAGTTAGCTGAGGTATATAATGTACAGTGTATTTTGTCAACAACTGTATGTGTGTAATGTATTTCTTGTGCTGAGCGATCATAAAACGGCTGCAAAAGACGCACTGGCTGAGGCTCGCCTCCTGCACCCCCGCTGTAGAATTGTTGTATCAACTAAAGCCCACACTTAAACTTTCCACGTGCAAGATTGAATCTATTTTAAAAAATTATTTCATAAGAAGCCAAAAAGTGCAAAAACAATAATGTTGGTGTTGGAGGAGTTGTGAATGACTGCAGGGACACAACATTAGATACACTTGCAGACTGCAGGTGTACCTAATTCACAACTCCTCCAACACGAACATTATTGTTTTTGCACTTTTTGGCTTCTTATTAAATAACTTTTGTAATCTATTTTCATGGGCTTTTCTCTTTGTGATGTTAAGTTCCTGTTATGCGCTGTTATACAGTATATGCCTTGAGCTCTTATTTTGAAGGCGCTAAGAGCGGAAGTGATGTCACGTTGCGGAGGTTTTTGAAAGAATGTAAATAAAGTGGTCCTCGTGTAAACTGGAGCCTCCGTGTTTGTTATTTTGTAGTTTCATACAGTATAGGCGACATTTATAAACCCTCGGTTACACTTTTTTAAATAGATTCAATCTTGCACGTGGAAAGTTTAAGTGAGGGCTTTAGTTGTGGACTTCATTTATAAGTAAAGGTAAGACCATAATAACGTTTTTTTTATTAAATGTGCTTTTTTGTGTGCTACAGTTTGTATGTGTAAAGTTAAAGTTAAGTTAAAGTACCAATGATTGTCACAGACACACTAGGTGTAATGAAATTTGTCGTCTGCATTCGACCCATCCCCTTATTCACCCCCTGGGAGGTGAGGGGAGCAGTGGGCAGCAGCGGCGCCGCGCCCGGGAATCATTTTTGGTGATTTAACCCCCAATTCCAAGCCTTGATGCTGAGTGCCAAGCAGGGAAGAATGCTGGTATGAGCTTTTAAACACAACCCGTTAACTGCTGCCAATCAAATGGTGAATAAGATACTCTTTAGGGTTCATATGTTTGTAAATCTGACTGTGATGAAGTCAGTGCCTCACCAGCCATCAACTTGGTGAATTCTAGCTGTCAATATACTCCTCCCCTCTTAACCACGCCCTTAACCACGCCCTGCCCCACCCCCGACCACGCCCCCACCCCCCACCTCCCGAAATCGGAGGTCTCAAGGTTGGCAAGTATGTTGTAAAACCTTAAAGGCCTACTGAAACCCACTTCTACCGACCACGCAGTCTGATAGTTTATACATCAATGATGAAATCTTAACATTGCAACAAATGCCAATACGGCCGGGTTAACTTATAAAGTGCAATTTTAAATTTCCCGGGAAACTTCCGGTTGAAAACGTCTATGTATGATGACGTATGCACAAGACGTCAATAGTTGAAACAGACATTTTGGAATAGGTCGGTCGCCAGCTTAAATCGTCTTTTTTCATCGCTAAATTCCACAGTATTCTGGACATCTGTGTTGGTGAATCTTTTGCAATTTGTTTAATGAACAATGGAGACTGCAAAGAAGAAAGCTGTAGGTGTGATCGGTGTATTAGCGTCTGGCTACAGCAACACAACCAGGAGGACTTTGACTTGGATAGCAGACGCGCTATCCGACGCTATCCGCCGACCGCATCGATGATCGGGTGAAGTCCTTCGTCGCTCCGTCGATCGCTGGAACGCAGGTGAGCTTCGGTGTTGATGAGCAGATGAGAGCTGGCGTAGGTGGAGAGCTAATGTTTTTAGCATAGCTCTGTCGAGGTCCGTAGCTAAGTTAGCTTCAATGTTAGCAACAGCATTGTTAAGCTTTGCCAGGCTAGAAAGCATTAACCGTGTAGTTACAGGTCCATGGTTTAATAGTATTGTTGATTTTCTGTCTATCCTTCCAGTCAGGGGTTTATTTCTTTTGTTTCTATCTGCAGTTAAGCCCGATGCTATCACGTTAGCTCCGTAGCTAAAGCGCTTCACCGATGTATTGTCGTGGAGATAAAAGTCACTGTGAATGTCCATTTCGCGTTCTCGACTCTCATTTTCAAGAGGATATAGTATCCGAGGTGGTTTAAAATACAAATCCGTGATCCACAATAGAAAAAGGAGAGAGTGTGGAATCCAATGAGCCCTTGTACCTAAGTTACGGTCAGAGCGAAAAAAAAGATACGTCCTGCACTGCACTCTAGTCCTTCACTCTCACGTTTTTAATCCACGAATCTTTCATCCTGGCTCAAATTAATGGGGTAATCGTCGCTTCCTCGGTCCGAATCGCTCTCGCTGCTGGTGTAAACAATGGGGAAATGTGAGGAGACTTTCAACTTGTGACGTCACGCTACTTCCGGTACAGGCAAGGCTTTTTTTATCAGCGACCAAAAGTTGCGCACTTTATCGTCGATGTTCTCTACTAAATCCTTTCAGCAAAAATATGGCAATATCGCGAAATGATCAAGTATGACACATAGAATGGATCCCCGTTTAAATAAAAACATTTCATTTCAGTAGACCTTTAATTATAACCTGATTGAGCCATTCTTTTACCACTTTTGACGTGTGTTTGGGGTCATTGTCCTGTTGGAACACAGGACAAACAGCTACATTTTTGTTCCATCTGACCACAGAACTTTCCTCCAGAAGGTCTTATCTTTGACCATGTGATGTCAGATGAAACAAAAATTGAGCTGTTTGGCCACAATACCCAGCAATATGTTTGGAGGAGGAAAGGTGAGGCCTTTAATCTCAGGAACACCATTCCCACCGTCAAGCATGGTGGTGGTTGTCACATTGTGTTGGTGACAAACCCCAAGATGCAGAGATGACGATAGGCATTGAGCGGGTAAACATTATTTAATGTCCAAAAGAAAAAATAAAGAAAAGACACAAACCAGGAACTAGGAACGGCCAAACTGGAAAACGGGAAACAGGATCCAGCAAACGGGAACTAGGAACAAAAAACAGCACGCTGCCAACAGCTGCAGGATTCAGGTATAAACGACAAAACAGGTAGGAGCTACAACGACAAGTATTACAATGACAATAATCCAGCAGTGACTGGAGGGCAGGGCAGGTATAAATAGCAGCTGGCTGATTGACACCAGGTGTGGCCAGGTGCCAATCATCCACAGCTGAGGGGACATCACTAAGAGAGACAAACAGGAAACTGAACCAAAATAAGAGTGCTGACAGGAAATAAAACAAATACAGAGGAAAAACTAAAACTTAACCAAACTGTCAGGGACAAGCCTGACAGTGGTAGTGTTATGCTCTGGGCCTGTTGTGCTGCCAATGGAACTGGTGCTTTAAATGGGACAATGAAAAAGGAGGATTACTTCCAAATTTTTCAGGACAACCTAAAATCATCAGCCTGGAGGTTGGGTCTTGGGCGCAGTTGGGTGTTCCAACAGGACAATGACCCCAAACACACGTCAAAAGTGGTAAATGAATGGCTAAATCAGGCTAGAGTTAACCTTTAAAGCACCTTTTAGCTCTAATTTCCAAAATTGTTTCCACTACTGAATTGGGGTCTTATGGCCGCTTATGTGGACGCTTATACTGCCATCTGGTGGTGTCAGAAGAGTATAACATACAATGGAATTTGGGGAAAAAAAGTGTAAGAATAAGAATTAGCATGTCACTAAACATTAAGTACACGTTTGTTACTTATGGACTAAGTACACCATATAAAAAGATGATTCTTAGTTTTTTATTCTAATTAGGGTCCAATAAGGCCAAATAGCAAAGAGAAATAAAAAAAAAGCATGTAAACAAACAGCTTGGGCCTTAAGAGGTTAAGGTTTTAGAATGGCCTTCCCAAAGTCCTGTCTTACACGTGTGGACATACTTGCCAACCTTGAGACCTCCGATTTCGGGAGGTGTGGGGGTGGGTAGGGGGGGCGTGGTCGGGGCGTGGTTAAGAGGGGAGGAGTATATTTACAGCTAGAATTCACCAAGTCAAGTATTTCATATATATATATATATATATATATATATATATATATATATATATATATATATATATATATATATATATATATATGTGTGTGTATATATATATATATATATATATATATATATATATATATATATATATATATATATATATATATATATATATATATATATATATATACTCAAGTATTTCATATATATATACATATATATATTTATTTTATTATATATATATATATATATTTATATGTATATATATATATATATATATATATATACTCAAGTATTTCATATATATATATATATATATATATATATATACACATATATATATTAATTTTATTATATATAAATATATATATATATATATAGTACAGCAGTTGTGCACTGCACTCTCTAAAAGCCCTAGATGTTATTGTCACATATGCATGTACAGTAGATGGCAGTATTGTCCTGTTTAAGAGTGTCACAACATTGCTGTTTACGGCAGACAAACTGCTTTAAGGTAGACGAAAACGTGACTGCTGTTGTTGTGTGTTGTTACCGCGCTGCGAGGACGTTAATGAAACTGCCTAACAATAAACCCACATAAGAAACCAAGAACTCGCCCTCGATCATTCTACAGTTATAACGTGATTAGGCAGGCACGCTGTTTATATTGAGGGAAAGCGGACGTGAGAACAGGCTGGCCGCTGTCGACACGTCACTCAGGTCCGCATGGAGCTGGAGGGGGCGTGGCCTCCAGCTCCGCCTGAATTTCGGGAGATTTTCGGGAGAGGCGCTGAATTTCGGGAGTCTCCTGGAAAATTCAGGAGGGTTGGCAAGTATGCGTGTGGACAATGCTGAAGAAACAAGTCCATGTCAGAAAAACAACAAATTTAGCTGAACTGCACCAATTTTGTCAAGAGGAGTGGTCAAAAACTCAACCAGAAGCTTGTGGATGGCTACCAAAAGCGCCTTATTGCAGTGAAACTTGCCAAGAGACATGTGACCAAATATTAACATTGCTGTATGTATACTTTTGACCCAGCAGATTTGGTCACATTTTCAGTAGACCCATAATAAATTCATAAAAGAACCAAACTTCATGAATGTTTTTTGTGACCAACAGGTATGTGCTCCAATCACTCTATCACAAAAAAATAAGAGTTGCAGAAAACTCAAGACAGCCATGACATGATGTTCTTTACAAGTGTATGTAAACTTTTGATCGTGACTGTACATACAAACCCATGCACACCACTAAAATATGTCCCTGATAAACCAAATGGGAAAGGCAGTGATCATTTTCCATGCATTCATGTTACTTGATTTATGACTAAAAATGATGATTTTGGTGTGAAAAAAAGGATATTCACAAGATATATCAATCAATCAATCAATCTTTATTTATATAGCCCTAAATCACAAGTGTCTCAAAGGGCTGCACAAGCCACAACGACATCCTCGGTACAAAGCCCACATACGGGCAAGGAAAAACTCACCCCAGTGGGACGTCGATGTGAATGACTATGAGAAACCTTGGAGAGGACCGCATATGTGGGTAACCCCCCCCCCCTCTAGGGGAGACCGAAAGCAATGGATGTCGAGTGGGTCTGACATAATATTGTGAGAGTCCAGGCCATAGTGGATCCAACATAATAGTAAGAGTCCAGTCCATAGTGGGGCCAGCAGGACACCATCCCGAGCGGAGACGGGTCAGCAGCGTAGAGATGTTCCCAGCCGATGCACAGGCGAGCGGTCCACCCCGGGTCCCGACTCAGGACAGCCAGCACTTCATCCATGGCCACCGGACCTGTGCCCCCCCCCCCCCCTCAAGGAAAAGGGGAGCAGAGGAGAAAAGAAAAGAAACGGCAGATCAACTGGTCTAAAAGGGGGGTCTATTTAAAGGCTAGAGTATACAAATGAGTTTTAAGATGGGACTTAAATGCTTCTACTGAGGTAGCATCTCTAATTGTTACCGGGAGGGCATTCCATAGTACTGGAGCCCGAATAGAAAACGCTCTATAGCCCGCAGACTTTTTTGGGGCTCTGGGAATCACTAATAAGCCGGAGTTCTTTGAACGCAGATTTCTTGCCGGGACATATGGTACAATGCAATCGACAAGATAGGACGGAGCTAGACCGTGTAGTATTTTATACGTAAGTAGTAAAACCTTAAAGTCACTTCTTAAGTGCACAGGAAGCCAGTGCAGGTGAGCCAGTATAGGCCTAATATGATCAAACTTTCTTGTTCTTGTCAAAAGTCTAGCAGCCGCATTTTGTACCAACTGTAATTTTTTAATGCTAGACATAGGGAGACCCGAAAATAATACGTTACAGTAGTCGAGACGAGACGTAACGAACGCATGAATAATGATCTCAGCGTCGCTAGTGGATAAAATAAAACGAATTTTAGCGATATTACGGAGATGAAAGAAGGCCGTTTTAGTAACACTCTTAATGTGTGATTCAAACGAGAGAGTTGGGTCGAAGATAATACCCAGATTCTTTACTGAGTCGCCTTGTGTAATTGTTTGGTTGTCAAATGTTAAGGTGGTATTATTAAATAAATGTCGGTATAATGAATTCAATCAAGATGAAATAAAGCTCAGTGTGTTGAGTCGAATGATGCTAGTTGTTTTTGTGAGGACTCGCATATGAAAACCGCTCGCTATTAGTTCTGAAAGTTTTTTTCTGCGAGGAAAGAAAAAAAAACCACAAATCCGCTGTGGCCCAGTGACGATTTTACCTGTGTCAAAATGTTCGACGCGTCTTCAGAAGTCCTTCACAAGCGCGACTCCCGCCTGAACGCCGCAATTTCAAAGACGTACACCGGGAGCTGTGATAGAACACGGGACGGTTGTGTAAGTGATGAAGCTTTTACAAAAGAGGCCCCCAGTGGTCCCGGGGGATTGTCCTCGTCTTGGCGGAGAGAGGTAACGCGGAGGACAAACTGTACCGCGCATCTCTAATGTATATTTATAGAGCTTCACTCTGCATTTAAAAAGTTTAAAAACCCTATCTGAGGCTGATTAGGATCTTTGATCTGCTACTGAGTGTAATGCAAACAGATAATTATGTTTGCTTTTTTTATGCCTATTGATATAGACAAAGTTTTCCTTATGAACAGAAGAGGTGCTATCAAAGATAAGCCTGTTCCTACAAGGAGGCTTTGTGACTGCAATTTGTCACTGGGATATTTATATTCCTTTTCATCTTGCCACCGGCCCACGAACACAAGAAGATAGATATGAATTATCCTCTTCTGTTCTAATTGTTGAATTTAGTGTACACTACAGCAGTGTTTTTCAACCACTGTGCCGTGGCACACTAGAGTGCCATGAGATACAGTCTGGTGTGCCGTGGGAGAATATGTCATTTGAACTATTTGGGTTAAAAATATTTTTTGCAAACCGGTAATAATAATCTGAAAATGTGCCGTTGTTGAGTGTCGGTGCTGTCCGTGTTATACTCTTCCATATCAGTAGGTGGCAGCAAGTAGTTAATTGCTTTGGAACATGGTTTTTTGTGATCACAATATGCAGACGACAGTGTGCAGGTAAAAAGGTGTCTAATGCTTAAACCAAAAATAAACAAAAGGCGAGTGCCGCTAAGAAAAGGCATTTAAGCTTAGGGAAGGCTATGCAAAACTAAACTACAACTGAACTGGCTACAAAGTAAACAAAAACAGAATGCTGGACGACAGCAAAGACTTACAGCGTGTGGAGCAAACGCATACTTGCCAACCTTGAGACCTCCGATTTCGGGAGGTGGGGGGAGGGGGTGGGCGTGGGCGTGGTCGGGGTGGGACGGGGGCATGGTTGGGGGCGTGGCTAAAAGGGGAGGAGTAATATATATATATATATATATATATATATATATATATATATATAAGAAATACTTGACGTTCAGTGATATCTAGCTATATATATATATATATATATATATATATATTTATTTTTTTATTTTATTATATATGTATATATATATATGTATATATATATATATATATATATATATATATATATATATATATAAAATAAATACTTGAATTTCAGTGTTCATTTATTTACACATATACACACACATAACACTCATCTACTCATTGTTGGGTTAAGGGTTGAATTGTCCATTCTTGTTCTATTCTCTGTCACTATTTTTCGAACCATGCTGAACACCCTGATTGATGTGTGGCACGCACAAAAGTGCTTTCATCAAATGCACTAGATGGCAGTATTGTCCTGTTTAAGAGTGTCACAACATTGCTGTTTACGGCAGACGAACTGCCTTACGGTATACAAAAAAGTGACTGCTGTTGTTGTGAGTTGTTGCCACGCTGGGAGGACGTTAATGAAACTGCCTAACAATAAACCCACATAAGAAACCAAGAACTCGCCCTCCATCATTCTATAGTTATAACGTGATTGGGCAGGTACGCTTATTTATATTGTGGAGGACCTGAGTCCGCCTGAATTTCGGGAGATTTTCGGGAGAAAATTTGTCCCGGGAGGTTTTCGGGAGAGGCGCTGAATTTCGGGAGTCTCCCGGAAAATCCGGGAGGGTTGGCAAGTATGAGCAGACGGCGTCCACAAAGTACATCCGAACATGACATGACAATCAACAATGTCCCCGCAAAGAAGGATAGCGACAACTTATATACTCTTGATTGCTAAAACAAAGCAGGTGTGGGGAATATCGCTCAAGGAAGACATGAAACTGCTACAGGAAAATGCCAACAAAACAGGAAAAGCCACCAAAATAAGAGCGCAAGACAAGAACTAAAACACACAGGAAGACACCAAAAAACTCCAAGTAAGTCATGACGTGACTTTGAGACAAGAACTATAGTGATGCATGCTTGGTTATGGTTTGAATTCATATCCAACAATTGTGAGAATGACTTTTTATTGTCAATATCGACTGCTGAGTTTCATTTTTTTAATGTTTTCTGCTGGTGGTGTGCCTCTGCATTTTTTCAATGAAATAAATGTGCCTTGGCTCAAAAAAGGTTGAAAAACACTGCACTACAGTATATGAAGGGAAGTCGAGAGATGCACCTCTCAAGGGTTAGATTTACTGTACCGATATCAATGTCTTTACATGTACCGAGTAGTCCGCATGCCCACAATTACACAGGTGCCAACAGCAGATGAATCCAACACAAATGTAAACAATAAAAGTTTAATTAATTGTTTGCATAAATGATGAAAACAATTCAACATTACATACCAGCATGAGTATCTCTTGGAGAGATTTTTAAGAGGCATGGAGTGTTTTATCACTTTTATGCAGATGACTGCCAAATTTATACGCCAATTTCAAAAGGCCACGGCCCTCTGACACCCCTTCTAGACTGTCTATGCGACGTCAAGGATTGGTTAGCCCAGAATTTTTTAATAACTAATGAGGGAAAAACGGAAATTTCAGTTTTTTCACTGACTTGGGACCATTGCAAAATGATGTGCGTCCCAAAGTCACCAGCCTTGGCGTCACTATAGACAGCGATTTTAAACTTGACAAACAAGTCAATGGCGTTTTAAAATCGCGTTTTTATCATCTTCGTCTTTTAGTAAAGGTAAAACGGTTTTTATCTTTTAACCTTTTTGAACAAGTCGTGCATGCTTTTATTTCAAGTCGCCTGGACTACTGCAATGCACTTTATGCTGGCATTAGCCAAAAAGCTCTCTCCCAGTTGCAGTTAGTCCAGAACGCGGCAGCACGGCTTTTAACAGGGTCCAGGAAACGCGAGCATATAACCCCAATTCTTCAGAGTTTGCACTTGCTCCCTGTTCATTTTAGAATTGATTTTAAAACCTTGTTTTTAAAGCTTTACATGGACTGGCACCTCATCCAAATTTACACTCCTGCGCGCGCTCTGAGGTCTGAGAGCCAGCTCCAGCTCGTGGTGCCCAAGACCAGACTTAAATCCAGGGGAGACAGGGCCTTCTCTGTGGTCGACCCTAAACTCTGGAACACTCTGCCCCTCCATGTTCAAACCTCTCCCACAGTGGAGTGTTTTAAGTCTCGTCTTAAGACCCACTTTTATTCTTTGGCTTTTAACACTAAGTGAGTTGTGTGGTCCTCTGTCCTCAGTTGTCCTCTGTGTTTTTTATAAATTCTATTTACTGTTTTAATTGTTTTTTCCCTTTAAAATCGTTTTTAATCATATTTATTTTTTTATTGGTTTTTTATTGGTTTTATATTTATTTATTGTTTGTTTTTATGGAGTTAAGGATAATATTTGAACATTGTTTTTAATATTGTTTTTAATATTGTTTTTAATATTGCTCTGCAGCACTTTGGAAACATTTTTGTTGTTTAAATGTGCTATAAATAAAGTGGATTGGATTGGATTGGATGAGACTTTAAACTGTTTTTAACTTTTTTAACTGTTTTTAACTTTTTAACGGCTTTATATCTAACAAACTGTTCTTAAGATAATTTGTATTTGCTTTTTCAATGTGTATTTTACCTCTGTTTTAAATGTCCTTTGCCTGTATTTATTTGTGGTGTACAGCCCTTTGTTCTTCAACTGTGGTTGTTTTGAAAGGGCTTTATAAATAAAGTTGGTATGGTATGGTATAGTATTAGAGATGTCCGATAATGGCTTTTTTGCCGATAACCGATATTCCGATATTGTCCAACTCTTAATTACCGATACCGATATATACAGTCGTGGAATTAACACATTATTATGCCTAATTTTGTTGTGATGCCCCGCTGGATGCATTAAAGGCCTACTGTAATGCTATTTTCTTATTTAAATGGGGATAGCAGGTCCATTCTATGTGTCATACTTGATCATTTTGACGATAAAGTTCGCAACTTTTGGTCGCTGATAAAAAAGCCTTGCCTGTACCGGAAGTAGCAGACGAGTAGCGTGACGTCACAGGTTGTGGAGCTTCTCACATCAGCACATTGTTTACAATCATGGCCACCAGAAGCGAGAGCGATTCGGACCAGGAAAGCGACGATTTCCCCATTAATTTGAGCGAGGATGAAAGATTCGTGGATGAGGAAAGTGAGAGTGAAGGACTAGAGGGCAGTGGGAGCGATTCAGATAGGGAAGATGCTGTGAGAGGCGGGTGGGACCTGATATTCAGCTGGGAATGACTAAAACAGTAAATAAACACAAGACATATATACACTCTATTAGACACAACACAACCAGGCTTATATTTAATATGCCACAAATTAATCCCGCATAACAAATACCTCCCCCCTCCCGTCCATATAACCCGCCAATACAACTCAAACACCTGCACAACACACTCAATCCCACAGCCCAAAGAACCGTTCACCTCCCCAAAGTTCATACAGCACATATATTTCCCCAAAGTCCCCAAAGTTACGTACGTGACATGCACAAAGCGGCACGCACGTACGGGCAATCGATCAAATGTTTGGAAGCCGCAGCTGCATGCATACTCACGGTACCGCGTCTGCGCATCCAACTCAAAGTCCTCCTGGTAAGAGTCTCTGTTGTCCCAGTTCTCCACAGGCCAATGGTAAAGCTTGACTGTCATCTTCCGGCATTGTAAACAATGAAACACCGGCCGTGTTTGTGTTGCTGAAGTCGGCCGCAATACACCGCTTCCCACCTACAGCTTTCTTCTTTGCTGTCTCCATTGTTCATTGATTTACCAACACAGATGTCCAGAATACTGTGGAATTTTGCGATGAAAACAGACGACTTAATAGCTGGCCACCATGCTGTCCCAAAATGTCCTCTACAATCCGTGACGTCAAGCGCAGGCGTCATCATACCGAGACGTTCTCAGCGGGATATTTCGCGCAAAATTTTAAATTGCACTTTAGTAAGCTAACCCGGCCGTATTGGCATGTGTTGCAATGTTAAGATTTCATCATTGATGTATAAACTATCAGACTGCGTGGTCGGTAGTAGTGGGTTTCAGTAGGCCTTTAAACAATGTAACAAGGTTTTCCAAAATAAATCAACTCAAGTTATGGAAAAAAATGCCAACATGGCACTGCCATATTTATTATTGAAGTCACAAAGTGCATTATTTTTTTTAACATGCCTCAAAATGTCATAATTCACTATGTAAAGCGCTTTGAGTCACTAGAGAAAAGCGCTATACAAATATAATTAACTTCACTAATTCACTTCAAAACAGCAGCTTGGAATTTGGGACATGCTCTCCCTGAGAGAGCATAAGGAGGTTGAGGTGGGCGGGGTTGGGGGGGCAGGGCCGTTGAGGTGGGGGGGGGGGTTAGCAGGGGGTGTATATTGTAGCGTCCCGGAAGAGTTAGTGCTGCAAGGGGTTCTGGGTATTTGTTCTGTTGTGTTTATGTTGTGTTACGGTGCGGATGTTCTCCCGAAATGTGTTTGTCATTCTTGTTTGGTGTGGGTTCACAGTGTGACGCATATTTGTAACAGTGTTAAACTTGTTTATACGGCCACCCTCAGTGTGACCTGTATGGCTATTGACCAAGTATGCGTTTGCATTCACTTATGTGTGAAAAGACGTAGGTATTATGTGACTGGGCCGACACGCAAAGGAAGTGCCTTTAAGATTTATTGGTGCTCTGTACTTCTCTCTACGTCCGTGTACACAGTGGCGTTTCAAAAAGTCACTTTACTTTTTGAAACCGATACCGATCATTTCCGATATTACATTTTAAGGCATTTATCGGCCGATAATATCGTCAGTCCGATATTATCGGACATATGGTATGGTATACACTTAAGCCTAATTGGGGGTTTTGCAGGTAATCTCACCTTTATGCCACTGGAAGTTGCCATTATTACAGGCCTTTTTTGACGTATTGCACGTTTGGTTTTGGAGTTATGTATGTATTTAATTTTATTTTGTAAAAAAAACATTTTTTGTCTTTGCAAACCTTACAAAAGGTAATTTTTCTAGTAAAACTCACAAAGATACATTATTCCAGGCATTGCCTGCATTTATTTGTGGTGTACAGCCCTTTGTTCTTCAACTGTGGTTGTTTTTGAAAGGGCTTTATAAATAAAGTTGGTATGTTATGGTATGGTATGGTATACACTTAAGCCTAATTGGGTTTTTTGCAGGCAATCTCACCTTTATGCCACTGGAAGTTGCCATCATTACAGGCATTTTTAGACATATTGCACATTTGGTTTTGGAGTTATGTTTATATAACATTCATATTTGGTATGACAGTTACACTGTCATATTGAGTAAAAAAAAAACGATTTTTTGTCTTTGCAAACCTTACAAAATATCACTTTTTTAAAGTAAAACTCACAAATATACAAAGATATGTTGTGGAGCATTCAAAGTTAATTTCACTGGAACTAAAGGGCCAAGCCCAACTTCTGAAAAACAACCCCACACCATAATTCATCCTCCACCAAATTTCACATTCGGCACAATGCAGTCCGAAATGTAGCGTTCTCCTGGCAACCTCCGAACCCAGACTGGTCCATCAGATTGCCAGATGGAAAAGCATGATTCATCACTCCAGAGAACGCAGCTTCTCGGCCGTGGAAACACATCCCAAGAAGCTCTCTGCGTATTGTACGTGGGCTAATTGGAAGGTCACATGAAGTGTGGAGCTCTGTAGCAACTGACTGTGCAGAAAGTCTTTGCACTATGCGCTTCAGCATCCGCTGACCCCTCTCTGTCAGTTTACGTGGCCTACCACTTGGTGGCTGAGTTGCTGTTGTTCCCAAACTCTTCCATTTTCTTATAAAAAAAAAAGCCGACGGTTGACTTTGGAATATTTAGGAGCGAGGAAATTTCACGACTGGATTTGTCGCACAGATGGCATCCTATGACAGTTCCACGCTGAGAGCGGCCCATTCTTTCACAAATGTTTCTAGAAACAGTCTCCATGCCTAAGTGCTTGATTGTATACACCTGTGGCCGGGCCAAGTGAGTAGGACCCCTGATTCTGATCATTTGGATGGCTGGCCAAATACTTTTGGCAATATAGTGTAGCTCCAAAAGAAATTGGTTGTTGGGAGAACATATATCACTATATTCTCTCTGCCCGTTTTTCAGTTTGGAATGCGAACCAAATAGATGTTCATCGTCCCTTTGATATCCAATACATTTGCCTTATACACTCATATTTGATCAAGAAAAGCAAACAGCTTATTTGAGTCCCCACAGCCATTACACGAGATGACGGCTGTTTTTCTTACGGCTTGACAGCCGATCAGTAACGCTCCTTTTTTCTCCGGTTTGATCAGCTCGGCACTTCATGCTAGTCAATCATCTGCAACAATAAACTAAGTTGCTGCAGGCGTTTTGAGTGCAGCGAGCATGCATAGAGAGGCGCGTGGTGGCTACTCGTCAGACTAATTAAGCATACAGACGGGGGGGGGGGGCAGCGCCATAACCCAAGACAATTCCAATCACAAGGGCTGTAATTGAAGTGACAAGTTAATTACAGGCTGATATTATCGTGCGTTCCTTGTAACAACCCCCCCATCACCAACAGCGCCAAAACACGTCACGTCTCAGTCGCCTTCCCGTCCTCGAACTTGCTCTACCTCAGACGTGTTAATTAGCAGTGGACGCCACAGTGGAAGCCCCGCCAACCCCTCGACCCCTGACTTTCCCACCTGGATGTATAATTAAACGCAAATAAGTCCACTTTGTCTCATTTTCATTTACAACATTTATGAGCTGCACTTTTGTGGGCTCCCCCGCAGCCTCGACGGCGGCGGCATCAGCCGCGCGGCCCTCCGGGCGCCGCCCGATCCCACCCAGCACCTCCGCGCACCTCTGTAATTAGCGCCAGCATCTTCTTTAAACAAGCGACATAAAAGTTTAGTAGCGGGATTAAATCAGATCATTACCATAATATGGCTGTGCAATTTGCCCCTATCTCTCAGCTTTTTCCGCCACATCAAAGCCTGGCGGAGCTCTGGTGTAATTGGGCCATGCCGCCTTGTCAAGATGATTCAGCCTGATGGCTGCTCCTCTCCCTGCAAAACCTCCTGGGCATGATAATTAATGGAGAAGAAAGTCAAGTCAGCGTGAGTAGAGGATGAAGGAGAAGAGGGAGTGTTCTGGTTGTAGGGGTGGGTGGAGGGGGGATAGGTTTGGACAGCTCAGCATGAATATTTCACACCTTTGACTTATTTAAAGAGATCAATTTGATGTCTAATGGTTATTAGCGTTGCCAAAACTGTTTTTTTTTTCAAAACAAATGTTTTTTCTTGCAAAGTGCATGACTTTCTTAATTGATGCTCTGTATGAAATAGAAAATTCCCTTTCAGGATACCTGTTGAAGTATTACATCCATCCATCCATCCATTTTCTACCGCTTATTCCCTTACAGTTGGTGCAAAATGCGGCTGCTAGACTTTTGACAAGAACAAGAAAGTTTGATCATATTACGTCTATACTGGCTCACCAGATGTGATTTTAAAGGGGAACATCATCACCAGACCTATGTAAGCGTCAATATATACCTTGATGTTGCAGAAAAAAGACCATATATTTTTTTAACTGATTTCCGAACTCTAAATGGGTGAATTTTGGCGAATTAAACGCCTTTCTAATATTCGCTCTCGGAGCGATGACATCACAACGTGGCGTCACATCGGGAAGCAATCCGCCATTTTCTCAAACACCGAATCAAATCAGTCCTGTTATTTTCCGTTTTTTCAACTGTTTTCCGTACCTTGGAGACATCATGCCTCGTCGGTGTGTTGTCGGAGGGTGTAACAACACGAACAGGGACGAATTCAAGTTGCACCAGTGGCCCAAAGATGCGAAAGTGGCAAGAAATTGGACGTTTGTTCCGCACACTTTACCGACGAAAGCTATGCTACGACAGAGATGGCAAGAATGTGTGGATATCCTGCGACACTCAAAGCAGATGCATTTCCAACGATAAAGTCAAAGAAATCTGCCGCCAGACCCCCATTGAATCTGCCGGAGTGTGTGAGCAATTCAGGGACAAAGGACCTCGGCAGCACGGCAAGCAATGGCGGCAGTTTGTTCCCGCAGACGAGCGAGCTAAACCCCCTGGATGTCTTGGCTCACACCGTCCCTTATGCCACCGAAGATGATCAAGAGAAGAATATCGACCCTAGCTTCCCTGGCCTGCTGACATCTACTCCAAAACTGGACAGATCAGCTTTCAGGAAAAGAGCGCGGATGAGGGTATGTCTGCAGAATATATTAATTGATGAAAATTGGGCTGTCTGCACTCTCAAAGTGCATGTTGTTGCCAAATGTATTTCACATGCTGTAAACCTAGTTCATAGTTGTTAGTTTCCTTTAATGCCAAACAAACACATACCAATCGTTGGTTAGAAGGCGATCGCCGAATTCGTCCTCGCTTTCTCCCGTGTCGCTGGCTGTCGTGTCGTTTTCGTCGGTTTCGCTTGCATACGGTTCAAACCGATATGGCTTAATAGCTTCAGTTTCTCCTTCAATTTCGTTTTCGCTACCTGCCTCCACACTACAACCATCCGTTTCAATACATGCGTAATCTGTTGAATCGCTTAAGCCGCT
This sequence comes from Nerophis lumbriciformis, assembly GCF_033978685.3. Taxonomy (NCBI): domain Eukaryota; kingdom Metazoa; phylum Chordata; class Actinopteri; order Syngnathiformes; family Syngnathidae; genus Nerophis; species Nerophis lumbriciformis. The sequence goes on from NC_084553.2 coordinate 53,400,799, forward strand.
GAAATCCGAGTCTGAATCCAAGCCAATGTCGCTATAGCTTGCTGTTCTTTCCGCCATGTTTGTTTGTGTTGGCATCACTATGTGACGTCACAGGAAAATGGACGGGTGTTTATAACGATGGTTAAAATCAGGCACTTTGAAGCTTTTTTTAGGGATATTGCGTGATGGGTAAAATTTTGAAAAAATCTTCGAAAAATATAATAAGCCACTGGGAACTGATTTTTAATGGTTTTAACAATTCTGAAATTGTGATAATGTTCCCCTTTAAGGTTTTACTACAAACCCCGTTTCCATATGAGTTGGGAAATTGTGTTAGATGTAAATATAAACGGAATACATCCATCCATCCATTTTCTACCGCTTATTCCCTTTGGGGTCGCGGGGGGCGCTGGAGCCTATCTCAGCTACAATCGGGCGGAAGGCGGGGTACACCCTGGACAAGTCGCCACCTCATCGCAGGGCCAACACAGATAGACAGACAACATTCACACTCACATTCACACACTAGGGCCAATTTAGTGAATACAATGATTTGCAAATCCCTTTCAACCCATATTCAATTGAATGCACTACAAAGACAAGATATTTGATGTTCAAACTCATAAACTTTATTTTTTTTTTTGCAAATAACAATCAACTTTTTTTAATTTCATGGCTGCAACACGTGCCAAAGTAGTTGGGAAAGGGCATGTTCACCACTGTGTAACATCACCTTTTCTTTTAATAACACTCAATAAACGATTGGGAACTGAGGAAACTAATTGTTGAAGCTTTGAAAGTGGAATTCTTTCCCATTCTTGTTTTATGTAGAGCTTCAGTCGTTTAACAGTCCGGGGTCTCCGCTGTCGTATTTTACAACATATTTGATGTTCAAACTGATAACCTTTTTTGTTTTGCAAATAATCATTAACTTTAGAATTTGATGCCAGCAACACGTGACAAAGAAGTTGGGAAAGGTGGCAATAAATACTGAGAAAGTTGAGGAATGCTCATCAAACACTTATTTGGAACATCCCACAGGTGTGCAGGCTAATTGGGAACAGGTGGGTGCCATGATTGGGTATAAAAACAGCTTCCCAAAAAATGCTCAGTCTTTCACAAGAAAGGATGGGGCGAGGTACACCCCTTTGTCCACAACTGCGTGAGCAAATAGTCAAACAGTTTAAGAACAACGTTTCTCAAAGTGCAATTGCAAGAAATTTAGGGATTTCAACATCTACGGTCCATAATATCATCAAAAGGTTCAGAGAATCTGGAGAAATCACTCCACGTAAGCGGCATGGCCGGAAACCAACATTGAATGACCGTGAACTTCGATCCCTCAGACGGCACTGTATCAAAAACCGACATCAATCTCTAAAGGATATCACCACATGGGCTCAGGAACACTTCAGAAAACCACTGTCACTAAATACAGTTGGTCGCTACATCTGTAAGTGCAAGTTAAAGCTCTACTATGCAAAGCGAAAGCCATTTAGCAACAACACCCAGAAACGCAGCCGGCTTCTCTGGGCCTGAGATCATCTATGTTGGACTGATGCAAAGCGGAAAAGAGTTCTGTGGTCTGACGAGTCCATATTTCAAATTGTTTTTGGAAATATATTCGACATCGTGTCATCCGGACCAAAGGGGAAGCGAACCATCCAGACTGTTATCGACGCAAAGTTCAAAAGCCAGCATCTGTGATGGTATGGGGGTGCATTAGTTCCCAAGGCATGGGTAACTTACACATCTGTGAAGGCTCCATTAATGCTGAAAGGTACATACAGGTTTTGGAACAACATATGCTGCCATCTAGGCGCCATCTTTTTCATGGACGCCCCTACTTATTTCAGCAAGACAATGCCAAGCCACATTCAGCACGTGTTACAACAGCGAGGCTTCGTAAAAAAAGAGTGCGGGTACTTTCCTGGCCCACCTGCAGTCCAGACCTGTCTCCCATCAAAAATGTGTGGCGCATTATGAAGCGTAAAATACGACAGCGGAGACCCCGGACTGTTGAACGACTGAAGCTCTACATAAAACAAGAATGGGAAAGAATTCCACTTTCAAAGCTTCAACAATTAGTTTCCTCAGTTCCCAATCGTTTATTGAGTGTTATTAAAAGAAAAGGTGATGTAACACAGTGGTGAACATGCCCTTTCCCAACTACTTTGGCACGTGTTGCAGCCATGAAATTCTAAGTTAATTATTATTTGCAAAAAAAAAATAAAGTTTATGAGTTTGAACATCGAATATCTTGTCTTTGTAGTGCGTTCAATTGAATATGGGTTGAAAAGGATTTGCAAATCATTGTATTCCGTTTATATTTACATCTAACACAATTTCCTAACTTATATGGAAACAGGGTTTGTATGTTAGATCCACTATGGACTGGACTTTCACAATATTATGCTAGACCCACTCGACGTCCATTGCATCCGGTCTCCCCTAGAGGGGGGGGGGGGGGGTCACCCACATCTGCGAGTTGTGAGTTGTGAGTTTTTCCTTGCCCTTATGTGGGCTCTGAACCGATGATGTCGTTGTGGCTTGTGCAGCCCTTTGAGACACTTGTGATTTAGGGCTATATAAATAAACATTGATTGATTGATTGAGGTGTGACACTAGGTGTGGCGAAATTATTCTCTGCATTTGACCCCTCACCCTTGATCACCCCCTGAGAGGTGAGGGGAGTAGTGAGCAGCAGCGGTGACGGCGCCCGGGAATCATTTTTGGTGATTCAACCCCCAATTCCAACCCTTGATGCTAAGTGCCAAGCAGGGAGGTAATGGGTCTCATTTTTATAGTCTTTGGTATGACTCGGCCGGGGTTTGAACTCACAACCTACCGATCTCAGGGCGGACACTCTAACCACCAGCCCACTGTTCGCTCGGGCAGGAAGCCTCTCTCCCTCACTGCTGCCTTCTGCCAACGGTAAGGATTATTCTGCAGCTTTCCCAAAACAGAAACTTTTACTTCATCCAGAATCTTAGAGTCAAGTTTATTCGTCTTCTCAAAGCCGACCGCGGCTGTGCCGATTTGAGGACCTCACTAAACAATTCAATGTCTACTGTGCTTATTTGTTAATCTGAGTGTTTGGCCTGTTTTATGTGGAAAAAGTCACAAATTAGACCTGTTTAGAGCAGGGGTGTGAAACTAATTTTAGATCGGGGGCCACGTGGAGAAACATCTACTCCCAAGTAGATGTTTCTGGTAAAATCCCGGCACGATAACTTAAAAATAAAGACAACTTCAGATTGTTTTCTTTGTTTAACAATAGAACAAGCACATTCAGAAACTGTACAAATCATAATGTGTTTTTTTGTTTTTTTTACATTTTAATAATAATTTTAATTTAGTACTCTACCTTTATTTGTCGTTATTTATACCTCTTAATAAATGATGTGATAATATTAGTTCATCAGTCAACTAATTGGTGTTTCTTTTCAATGTATCAAGATAAAAAATAACATTAAAATCAAATTACAGGATGTTATTTATGTAGTTTGTAGAGATAAATGCGTTGAAATGTAATATCGAAAATTATCGGTACCGTTTTTTTTTATCGGTATCGTTTTTTTGTTTTTTGTTTTGTTTTTTTGGGGTTTTTTTATTAAATCAATATAAAAAACACAAGATACACTTACAATTAGTGCACCAACCCAAAAAACCTCCCTCCCCCATTTACACTCATTCACACTCATTCACACAAAAGGGTTGTTTCTTTCTGTTATTAATATTCTGGTTCCTACATTATATATCAATATATATCAATACAGTCTGCAAGGGATACAGTCCGTAAGCACACATGATTGTGCGTGCTGCTGGTCCACTAATAGTACTAACCTTTAACAGTTAATTTTACTTATTTTCATTAATTACTAGTTTCTATGTAACTGTTTTTATATTGTTTTACTTTCTTTTTTATTCAAGAAAATGTTTTTAATTTATTTATCTTATTTTGTTTTATAAATTTTTTTAAATAGTACCTTATCTTCACCATACCTGGTTGTCCAAATTAGGCATAATGATGTGTTAATTTCACGACTGTATATATCGGTTGATATCGGTATCGGTTGATATCGGTAATTAAAGAGTTGGACAATATCGGATATCGGCAAAAAGCCATTATCGGACATCCCTAGTAGTTTGCGCATTTTCCTCGACTGATGTACTAACATCATGTGGTTTATTTTTGTCTGGGTGGAAATCGGGAGAAATTCGGGAGAATGGTTGCCCCGGGAGATTTTTGGGAGGGGCACTGAAATTCGGGAGTCTCCCGGGAAAATCGGGAGGGTTGGCAAGTATGACTGGGAGACGCAACTGCTCTGTACTTCTCCCTACGTCCGTGTACCACTCCGTACAGCGGCGTTTTAAAAAGTCATACATTTAACTTTTTGAAACCGATACCGATAATTTCCGATATTACATTTTAAAGCATTTATCGGCAGTCCGAAATTATCGGACATCTCTAGTCGCAATGCCTAAAATAATTTGAACGCAGGAAGGTTTCACGCTGTGTGAAAGCGCAACGCAGCTACGGAAACATCTGAAAGAGGCTAAAGTTTGTTTGACTCAGTGTTATCATCCGGGAAGAGGTTGTCGACACAAGGGCAGCTGCCGTTCATTCACGCGACTGATTTCCCTGTAGAGTGACGCTAACAAACAGCGCCTCATGTATCTATTAAAAATGTTCTTTTTCAAACAGTCTCTGGGGGCCGATGGCATTAGAGCAGCCTTTGCGTCTGACACACAAAAAAAATCGACGCTCTTTGATAATTTACATCATTATGTCACCTTGTAGAGGGGAATGCAAATAACAGGCCTGCTGCGCCTTTGTTGACTTCCTTTGCCAGCACACGTCGGTAATGAATAAGGCGAGGCTTCAAGCGCAGACAGGTGCCGGGCGTCGAGCAAGTCGCATTGGTGGAAAGTCGGCGTGGGTCACTGTTGATTTGTCGCAAATTAGCACCATATGTTTTATCACTGAGTTTACATATGAATGAGTCAAAACACAAACAAGGGGATGGCTAACTGCGATTCTTTGGATCCGAACGTGGGGGGGAGGTCATGTATGTCATCTGTTCAACCAATGGGGACAGTGGGACAATGGCGGTGACAGTTGGTGACTTTGACAGCTGGTTGTCCTTTAACTGTGACACCTAAAAAAGTCAGGGAAAAAGTATTTGGGTAGTCCAAGAACAGGCCAGACGCCCTTCCTGTTGGCACCGATGCCACATCAGACAATACCCTCTTCGTCCTCCTTCCATCTGGTCCTTCTTTCTCGCCTCAACCGTGTAACCTTTTCTCCCGCTTTCATTTCTTCCGACCCAAATTTGAATATGAAAAGGGTCTCCTTCCAGCTCCTCTCTTACCCAGTCAAAGACCATCACAGTAATGACATTTGGCAGTCATTTGATTTATTAGGTTTTAGAGGGAGGGGAGAAGAAATCCACTAAATATTTCATATGCCTTGCTAATCCTTGTAATATTGCCAGCTGAAGCCATGTACCTGTGCCGCTAAGACGTGAGCCACACGGATCTCTCGCAGTCGGATGGCTGGAAATGCCTGCAAGTCTCCTGAATAATAAAATAGCTGCATTGAAATATTTAGACTTTGATTCCCATTAAAGGAATATTTAAAACATGAGATTTACATTTCAGGAAGAAAAGAATAGAAGTGATAGCGGAGAGACGGCAATCACAACACACGTTTGCGCGGGGGGAACCTCCAGCCAGTCGGAATAATAGTTCTCAGAAAGTGGATTTTGGGGGGGGGGGTAAACAGACGGTTCAAACAAAGACAGGAGCACAGCGGCAGGATAAAATGTCTTTGCAATGAAAGATGAGACCTAACACATGAAACGACAAAAGGTAGTTGCAGAAACAGGAATGGCGGGGAATGAGGTGTCAGCAGTTTCTTCCGGATCACGACATTTCTCTCATCTCCTCCCTCCTGCAGTTTCACTTTTTTCATTGCGGCACCTTTGTTCACGCTTTGGGCCAAGTCCTATTCAGACTGGGAAAAGAGACAAAGACTTAGACAAAGACAAGTGAAACAACACAACACCTGATCCAGCAGAGGACGCTGTGGCGAAAAATAATATTTTTTGTCGTACACACAAAACGATTCTTTCAGGATTCCGCTGGCTTTTTTGGGGGGATTGTTGCGGCCTAAAGTGCCTGAATTTGCGGCAGCTTTTTCAGAAAGATGTGGCAAAAGTTATGTTTTGAGGTATGTTTTTTTTTCAAATATATTAAATCCACTTGTAATTATCATTTTTGTTATCATAACCTCAAAAAGCACAGGATTTTAAAAAAAAAAAGCTAAACAATTGATGTTTTACTTGTTTTTGTGGTGGATGGTCCGAAGCTCAAACAGCAACAAAAGTGAATTTAGTACAAAAGGTTTATATACCCATAATCAAAAAGTACAAAGTTGGATTGAATTGCCCGTGCATACAGACAACGTCCTCCGGAGGACTCGAGAATCATGCGAAATCCCCCATAGCCCTTGTCACTTGGCCATTTTATCTGTTTCCCTCATGCGTCAAGGTCCTGTTGTTTCGGACCTGTTTGTTCTGCAACATCCTTGAATCCCTTAGTCATAATAAACAATCAAAACATTTTGTAGAATGGTCAGACCGACCATGTATTCAACTTCCACCCACATATGGTCCTTCAATGGTTCAGAATGTACCACTGTACCAGTGGTTCTAACCTTGTTGGAGATACCGAACCCCACCAGTTTCATATGCGCATTCACCGAACCCTTCTTTAGTGAAAAATAAAATGTTTGTTTTTTTTCAAATTCAACACAAAGTTATATGTTTTTGGTAACACTTTAGTATGGGGAACATATTCTAAGTAACAAATACTTAATTTAGAGTTATTTGGTTAGGGTTAGGGTTAGAGGGTTAGGGCCAGAGTTAGAGGGTTAGGGTTATAAAAAGGCCATGCCGAATAAGGCATAAGTACTTAATAATGACTAGTTAAGAGCCAATATGTTACTAATTTGCATGTTAATAAACAACTAATTAATGGTGAATATGTTCCCCATACTAAAGTGTTACCATGTTTTATTACTGGTGCACAAAATGAACCGTGCATGAACATCACCTTGTTCAAAGAACAAAACCAACACAGTGCATAAACTCAATCAATCAATCAATCAATCAATGTTTATTTATATAGCCCTAAATCACAAGTGTCTCAAAGGGCTGCACAAGACACAACGACATCCCCGGTACAAAGCCCACATAAGGGCAAGGAAAAACTCACCCCAGTGGGACGTCGATGTGAATGACTATGAGACTCACAACAAATTACACACCTGCAAATCAGTCTGACTTCTGCTGTTGTCGTATCCGTAATACGCCGATAGGGAAAAGTTTTTATTTACACGATGAGTCGGGTGTGTCTTGACCTCCGCCGAACCACTGAGCCCGACTCACCGAACCCCTAGGGTTCCATCGAACCCAGGTTAAGAACCACTGCTCTGTACACTATGGAATTGGGGTTTTATGCCGACATATGGACACTTATACTGCCATCTGGTGGTGTCAGAAGAATATAACATACAATGGAATTTGGAAAAAAAAAAGTGTAAAAATAAAAATTAGCATGTCACTACACATGAAGTACACTTTTGTGTACTTATGGACTAAGTACATCATATAAAAAGATGATTTTTAGTTTTTATTCTAATTAGGGTCCAATAAGCCCAAATAGCAAAGAGAAATAAAAAAAGCATGTAAACAAACAGCTTGGGCCTTAAGAGGTTAAGGGACAAGCGGTAGCTAATGGATGGATGGATGACCCAATGGCTGAGAAATTAACTATTTCACAGTAGAAACTGGATAGATGGATTTTGGAGCACTTTGACAAATGTATATAGTATATTGTATATTGTACCATGAATTGATTTACTTGGACCCCGACTTAAACAAGTTGAAAAACTTATTGGGGTGTTACCATTTAGTGGTCAATTGTACGGAATATGTACTGCATACTTGCCAACCTTGAGACCTCCGATTTCGGGAGGTGGGGGGTGGGGGCGTGGTCGCGGGTGGGGCGGGGCGTGGTTGGGGGCGTGGTTAAGAGGGGAGGAGTATATTGACAGCTAGAATTCACCAAGTCAAGTATTTCATATATATATATATATATATATATATATATAGATATCTACATTCTGAAAATATGCAAACAAAACTGTGTTTAGATAATTGATACTTCAAACTTGCAAAAATAAATATTAAGGAATATAACATAACTTGGCTTCTGTGAGTTTCAAAATGTAATGAATAAAATGCTAAAGTTGTTGATAAACAAGCAATTATTTTAATAATTAAATATGGTCATTTTAAATGAATTATTATGATAATTTAAAATCAATTATTTCAAATATGTTTATTTTAATGTATAATTCTATGGCTGGATGTAATAAGGAGTCAGGAAAAAATACAAATAAAAATACAATTAATTTAGATGTTTTTAGCAAAATATAGTAAAAATGTATTTAGTTTTTTTATATTTATTTTTAGGTAAGATAAACATAATAATACAATTTATCTCTAGTCTGGATGATTTAGTTCTTGTCACCCTGTTGTCCTCCCATCATGAAAAAAGGCTGTCCTCACTCAGATCTGCATGGAGCTGGAGGGGGCGTGGCTTCCAGCTCCCGCTGAAAATCGGGAGATTTTCGGGAGAATATTTGTCCCGGGATGTTTTCGAGAGAGGCGCTGAATTTCGGGAGTCTCCCGAAAAATTCGGGAGGGTTGGCAAGTATGATCTACTGTACTGTGCAGTCTACTAATAAAAGTTTCAATCAATCAATCAATCAAAAGTATCTTGTGCAGCGTTTCCGCCACTGTCCAGCAGATGGCGCTGCAGGGGGAAAAAAGCATGCGGATCATTTGGCATCCGTTTTGTAATAGTACCACCAGCAGGACTGGAGTGGAACCGCATCACGGTCAAACATGGACATGTTTAGAAGTGGAGGTGTGCGATGGTGATCTACAGGCCTTTCTTTAAAGGGGAACATTATCACCAGACCTATGTAAGCGTCAATATATACCTTGATGTTGCAGAAAAAAGACCATATATTTTTTTAACCGATTTCCGAACTCTAAATGGGTGAATTTTGGCGAATTAAACGCCTTTCTAATATTTGCTCTCGGAGCGATGACGTCACAACGTGGCGTCACATCGGGAAGCAATCCGCCATTTTCTCAAACACCGAGTCAAAGCAGCTCTGTTATTTTCCGTTTTTTCGACTGTTTTCCGTACCTTGGAGACATCATGCCTCGTCGGTGTGTTGTCGGAGGGTGTAACAACACGATTCAAGTTGCACCAGTGGCCCAAAGATGCGAAAGTGGCAAGAAATTGGACGTTTGTTCCGCACACTTTACCGGCGAAAGCTATGCTACGACAGAGATGGCAAGAATGTGTGGATATCCTGCGACACTCAAAGCAGATGCATTTTCAACGACAATGTCAAAGAAATCTGCTGCCAGACCCCCATTGAATCTGCCAGAGTGTGTGAGCAATTCAGGGACAAAGGACCTCGCTAGCACGGCAAGCAATGGCGGCAGTTTGTCCCGCAGACGAGCGAGCTAAACCCCCTATCGACCCTAGCTTCCCTGGCCTGCTGACATCAACTCCAAAACTGGACAGATCAGCTTTCAGGAAAAGAGCGCGGATGAGGGTATGTCTACAGAATATATTAATTGATGAAAATGGGGCTGTCTGCACTCTCAAAGTGCATGTTGTTGCCAAATGTATTTCATATGCTGTAAACCTAGTTCATAGTTGTTAGTTTCCTTTAATGCCAAACATGAAACGACTGGGTCGCATAGTGATGCGGGTGTGGTTCTCCCAAGGATGCAGACGGCTTCGGACACAGCTTGCAGGTAGAAAAATGATTTATTTAAAATATAAATCGTACGGGGAACGAACAAAAGACGTGCAAATAGCAAAAGGCAAAAACAAAAGGACTAGCGTGGGAGCTAGCAGGCAAAATGGCATAGCGTGAAAAGCTAGCGGGAATCAAAGTTGTCGTTATCTGTTGTATGGGAACAAACTAGGAAGCCAGACCGAGTGAGGCCAGGGCAAAGACTAAATAGCCCTCTGATTAGTGCCCGGGCAACAGGTGCGCGTCCCGAACACTAACCAGAGGCAGGTGTGTATAATCTGCCGTCATGGCAACAGAAACAAACGAAACTCAAGGTGCTGAAAACACGTGACTCAAACATAAACAAACTATGATCCGGGCAGCGGATCGTAACAAAACAAACACATACCAATCGTTGGTTAGAAGGCGATCGCCGAATTCGTCCTCGCTTTCTCCCGTGTCGCTGGCTGTCGTGTCGTTTTCGTCGGTTTCGCTTGCATACGGTTCAAACCGATATGGCTCAATAGCTTCAGTTTCTTCTTCAATTTCGTTTTCGCTACCTGCCTCCACACTGCAACCATCCGTTTCAATACATGCGTAATCTGTTGAATCGCTTAAGCCGCTGAAATCCGAGTCTGAATCCGAGCTAATGTCGCTATAGCTTGCTGTTCTTTCCGCCATGTTTGTTTGTGTTGGCTTCACTATGTGACGTCACAGGAAAATGGACGGGTGGTTAAAATCAGGCACTTTGAAGCTTTTTTTAGGGATATTGCGTAACGGGTAAAATTTTGAAAAAAACTTTGAAAAATATAATAATAATAATATTTTTAATCGTTTTAACAATTCTGAAATTGTGATAATGTTCCCCTTTAACTGACTGATAATGTAAAGCTTCACGTACAAACCTCACATCCCCAGGCAGGTCTCCTCCTTCTCGACGACGGCATTGACCTTACTGCAACCCGCCCGCTCCCGCCAGCTACCGTGGCACCGCTGGAAGAAATGCGATAAAAGCAGCCGACGACAGGCCACCGTGACTGCGCATAAATCACCGAATGTCTCGCTTTTCTGTTTCTCGCCGGCGAGCGGCCGCCATCGACGCAATGTGGCGCTCATATGTGGACCGCCTCCCACAGGCGGGGAGACGCACGCCGCAAATAATCACACGTCGAAATACTCTAACAAGGACCGCTAACGTTGCTCCTTAGTCGTGCTCCACACCTAACTGCACTGCTGGAGGCTATTTGCAATATGCAATACCCAGTAGGCCTTTGCAGCTGGTAAAAGACGACAATTTGTCGTGTTGACGAGAGAGGAAACTGTGATCTCCTTGCTGATGCTCCCTGTAGATGTTTTTTTTTTTAGCAGTGGGAATATGTGTCACCGTGTCACATGATAGTGTTGTTTGTAAGTGTGATGTCTGCGCTCACAAGAGATAACATGTTTACATTTGATGTACAATATAAACACACCTTCAGCAGCCACAACATTAGGTACACCTGCATGAGCTGTATAAAATAATTCCGCCTTTCCGAAGACAATGTCGTCGTTGATGGTTGGCAACATAGGAATACTTTAGATATGCCATTTTCTTATTATTGTGATAAAACTGCACTGCAGTGTAAGTAGGAACGGGTACCTTTCACATTTGAATTGATACGGGACCAATTCCCGGTACCTGGGAACAGGGGCGCCGCTAGGGATTTTGGGCCCCATTAAAATAATCTTTACAGGGCCCTAACCAATCTGGCGCCCTAGGCAAGATTTTAGGTGGCGCCCCCCCCACATCGGCAGTGAAGTGTATATACTCACAAGAACCCGAATAGCTTTGTCTTTGACCTTTTTTTTTTTACTTACAACTATACCTAATATATAAAGGGGTGGAAAAGTGACTATTACCTGCAGGGCAAACATTAGCTAACCAGAAGGCAATAACAATGTAAACAAAAAACACCTGCTTGAGAGAGACCTAATACAAACATTTATATGCACGTACAACACTTAGAACTTTTAGCATATCAGTATGTGGAATTAAATTATGGAATAGATTAAGTAAAAAAGTTAAACATTGTACTGATATGATCCAGTTTAAGAGGTTGTTCAAAATAATAGTGCTTACAGAGTACAAAGAAGAAGAATTATGAGAAATACTTTCAACCTTATTGAAAATAAGATATTCTTCATCTCAGTATGTTAATAATGACTGAATTAATTAATTAATTACATATTACAAAACTGTTGTATACTAACTCATAGATGTTATTTTATTATATAAAAAGGTCAGTAAATGATTCTATATATTTGTAAACGCTTTGAAGTGGGAAAGAGGTAGGATTAAATAAGCTTTGCTTCTTCCTACTCCTTTTCGGGCATGATGTAAAATGAAATGATATGAAATTGTGTGATGTATTATGATGTAAGTGTGTTCATGTTCCAAATAAACTAAAGAAAGAAAGAAATGTCCCTGAGGAATGTAAAGTGGGAGTACTGTAATTACCTAACGTTACATTATTATTTTCCATAACAATTTAGCCCCCTCCACAATATTAACCCGACGTTAAAACAGAACTAGCTATTTATTGATTAGCAATTGCCGACTCATGTAACATTAGCTTAATGCTAAAAAGCCAGGTTACTATCACATTCTGTAACAGACAAATAATTTCATGTAGGCTAACGTTACCTACCTGCTACCTCTGTCTTTTCTCGTTTCTCCTCCTCTTCTTTTCTCTTTTTTCTTCCTTGGGCACCTGACAGTTTTGGCCGTTTTGACATCTTGTGTTGATTTTTTGATGTGGTGACGTCCAAAAAGAGTCATGATACGGGAAGGGAGGGGGCGCACCGTGCGGGGGGAGGAGGGGGGGCGTAATGTTGTAACAAATAATATTTCTATTAAATAGGCTTTACTTTGCATTTTAATTAAGGTGGGATTATTTTTTGTATTTAGAAATAATAGTACCAACTTTTTTTCTTTTCTCCCAACATTTGTGGCACTGGCGTGGCGCCCCCTGATGGACGGCGCCCTTAGCATTTGCCTATACGGCCTATGCCACGGGCCGGCCCTGGCCCCCAACACCGTGTCATTATTTTTTCTGTATTATAATTTCATCATCATTAGGGGCCTCTCTGGGCCCCCCTCCATCATGGGCCCCTACAATCCGTCTCCTTTACCCCCCCATTTCGGTGCCCCTTACTGGGAATCAGTGGCGGGCCGTGCGTTTCCCACCTAGGTCTTCAGTGATGTCCGACTTCACTCAAAATACCATCATTTATAGGGGTGTGGGAAAAAAATCGATTCAAATTCAAATCGCCATTCTCACGTTGTACGATTCAGTATCGATTCTCATATTTCAAAAATCGATTTTATTTTTATTTTTTTATTTTTTTTTATTAATCAATCCAACAAAACAATACACAGCAACACCATAACAATGCAATCCAATTCCAAAACCAAACCCGACCCAGCAACACTCAGAACTGCAATAAACAGAGCAATTGAGAGGAGACACAAACACGACACAGAACAAACCAAAAGTAGTGAAACAAAAATGAATATTATCAACAACAGTATCAATATTAGTAACAATTTCAACATAGCAGTGATTAAAAATCCCTCATTGACATTATCATTAGACATTTAAAAAAATAAAATAAAAATAAAAAATAAAAAAGAACAACAGTGTCACAGTGGCTTACACTTGCATCCCATCTAGGGATGTCCGATAATGGCTTTTTGCCGATATCCGATATTCCGATATTGTCCAACTCTTTAATTACCGATACCGATATCAACCGATATATACAGTCGTGGAATTAACACATTATTATGCCTAATTTGGACAACCAGGTATGGTGAAGATAAGGTACTTTTCAAAAAAAAAGTATAAAATAAAATAAGACAAATAAATTAAAAAAAAATTCTTGAATAAAAAATAAAGTAAAACAATATAAAAACAGTTACATAGAAACTAGTAATTAATGAAAATGAGTCAAATTAACTGTTAAAAGTTAGTACTATTAGTGGACCAGCAGCACGCACAATCATGTGTGCTTACGGACTGTATCCCTTGCAGACTGTATTGATATATATTGATATATAATGTAGGAACCAGAATATTAATAACAGAAAGAAACAACCCTTTTGTGTGAATGTATAGGAGGGAGGTTTTTTGGGTTGGTGCACTAATTGTAAGTGTATCTTGTGTTTTTTATGTTGATTTAATAAAAAAATAAAAAAATAAAATAAATAAAAACGATACGGATAATAAAAAAAATGATACCGATCATTTCCGATATTACATTTTAACGCATTTATCAGGCCGATATTATCGGACATCTCTAGTCCCATCTCATAAGCTTGACAACACACTGTGTCCAATATTTTCACAAAGATAAAATAAGTCATATTTTTGGTTCATTTAATAGTTAAAACAAATTTACATTATTGCAATCAGTTGATAAAACATTGTCCTTTACAATTATAAAAGCTCTTTACAAAAATCTACTACTCTGCTTGCATGTCAGCAGACTGGGGTAGATCCTGCTGAAATCCTATGTATTAAATGAATAGAGAATCGTTTTGAATCGGAAAAATATCGTTTTTGAATCGAGAATCGCGTTGAATCGAAAAAAATCAATTTATAATCGAATCGTGACCCCAAGAATCGATATTGAATCGAATCGTGGGACACCCAAAGATTCGCAGCCCTAATAATTGATGTCCTCACATGCCCTTTGCTGGAGAAATACTATACAGAAGCACATGTACGCACTACTGAGTATTGAAACACATCAACAGTGTACAAAACGGGTTATTTTCTGGCGCATTTAAAAATCAATAATCCCGCGTTGACAAATTAAAACATATCTTATGACGTACTGTAAGTATTGTACTTATTACACACCAGCTGTTTGGTTGTACCATGCATCTTAGTTGTGATTTTCATTACCAAATTTGAAAGGTGTCAAAATCGCCATGCAAGAGGATCCCTTGCTGACCTGCCTCAGGACTGGACTCTCACTTTATTAACCAAATCCACGGGTCGCCCAGGGTGGGGGTTCCCACATCCGCGGTCCATTCCAAGGTTTCTCATTGTTTTCATTGGGTTGAGTTTTTTTCTTGCCCTGATGTGGAATCTGAACTGAGGATGTCTTTGTGGTTTGTGCAGCCCTTTGAGGCATTTGTGATTAAAGGCCTACTGAAATGTGATTTTCTTATTTAAACGGGGATAGCAGGTCCATTCTATGTGTCATACTTGATCATTTCGCGATATTGGCATATTTTTGCTGAAAGGATTTAGTAGAGAACATCGACGATAAAGTTCGCAACTTTTGTTCGCTGATAAAAAAGCTTTGCCTGTACCGGAAGTAGCAGACGAGTAGCGTGACGTCACAGGTTGTGGAGCTCCTCACATCTGCATGTTGTTCACAATCATGGCCACCAGCAGCGAGAGCGATTCGGACCGAGAAAGCGACGATTTCCCCATTAATTTGAGCGAGGATGAAACATTTGTGGATGAGGAAAGTGAGAGTGAAGGACTAGAGGGCAGTGGGAGCGATTCAGATAGGGAAGATGCTGTGAGAGGCGGGTGGGACCTGATATTCAGCTGGGAATGACTAAAACAGTAAATAAACACAAGACATATATATACTCTACTAGCCACAACACAACCAGGCTTATATTTAATATGCCACAAATTAATCCCGCATAACAAACACCTGCCCCCTCCCGTCCATATAACCCGCCAATACAACTCAAACACCTGCACAACACACTCAATCCCACAGCCCAAAGTACCGTTCACCTCCCCAAAGTTCATACAGCACATATATTTCCCCAAAGTCCCCAAAGTTACGTACGTGACATGCACATAGCGGCACGCACGTACGGGCAAGCGATCAAATGTTTGGAAGCCGCAGCTGCATGCGTACTCACGGTACCGCGTCTGTGCATCCAACTCAAAGTCCTCCTGGTAAGAGTCTCTGTTGTCCCAGTTCTCCACAGGCCAATGGTAAAGCTTGACTGTCATCTTCCGGGAATGTAAACAATAAAACACCGGCTGTGTTATCCGGCACACCAGTCAGGGGGTGCATTCTACGGCGGGGGTGCGTTATCCGGCACAACACCTGCCGCAATACACCGCTTCCCACCTACAGCTTTCTTCTTTGCTGTCTCCATTGTTCATTGAACAAATTGCAAAAGATTCACCAACACAGATGTCCAGAATACTGTGGAATTTTGCGATGAAAACAGACGACTTAATAGCTGGCCACCATGCTGTCCCAAAATGTCCTCTACAATCCGTGACGTCACGCGCAGACGTCATCATACCGAGACGTTTTCAGCAGGATATTTCGCGCAAAATTTAAAATTGCACTTTAGTAAGCAATTTATTCCGTATTGGCATGTGTTGCAATGTTAAGATTTCATCATTGATATATAAACTATCAGACTGCGTGGTCGGTAGTAGTGGGTTTCAGTAGGCCTTTAAAGCCTATATCAATAATTTTTTATATAGGTGGCGGACCGGTACTTTTCAGAGGCGGTATAGTACGGAATATGATTCAGTAGTATCGCGGTACTATACTAATACCGGTATACCGTACAACCCTACAAGTAATTGTATGTTGTTTATTGACTATAGCCTTCAAGTGTGACAGGAGTAGTTAACACTGGCACTAAAGTACTGTGTGTTTAAAGTGATCTCCACACTGGTCACACGCCCAAGTTGCTTCTCCCGCGTCATCTTTTTCTGCCTCCACTCTTTCTATTAACCTCATCATCAGTGACACCGTAATGATGGGTGTGATTATGCATTCGGACGGGACTGCGAGAGCCTGTGTTGACACGGTGTTGACAGGCTGGCGCGGTCGTGTCGTCTCAGGTGGGCGCTGTGGTTTAGCGCGCAGCGCTTCATTTAGATTCGATTACAGTGATGCGCGCCTTACGGGTGTCACTTCCCTTCCACTTCACAATTTAGCAGGGGGGAAAGCGGATGTGCAGTAATTGTGCTACCTGGGCGCCGGAGCCCTGTTGGCAAATCAAGCGGCGGGTGTTTGGCGGCACGTCGTGAGAGCTGCTCATTTCCTGCCTGCACTTGTCAGCACGGGAAAAATCACTGAAATGAGTTAGCTAGTTCAGCATTGATGGCTATCTCCTGCAAAAGCTTTTATTTTGAAATTAGGATTCTTAACATTCTAAAAAGGTTAAATAAAATAAATAATAAAAAACCCTCTAATTTACCAAAAAAAAATGTTGAAGCTTGAATAATCTCTTTTTCCATCCATCCATCCATCCATTTTCTACCGCTTATTCCCTTTGGGGTCGCGGGGGGCGCTGGAGCCTATCTCAGCTACAATCGGGCGGAAGGCGGGGTACACCCTGGACAAGTCGCCACCTCATCGCAGGGCCAACACAGATAGACAGACAACATTCACACTCACATCTCTTGCACCACAATTTTAAGGTTTTTTTCTCACTTCCGATATGACACCGATATTGGAGCTTTGAAGTATTCAATGATGCCAATTTTGAGCCAATACTGTTATTATATTTATATATATCTATAAATATATTTATATATATTTATAAATATATTTATATATATTTATTTTACACTATATATATATATATATATATACAGTATACAGTGTACAGTATATACAGTATGTATGTAAATGTATGTACATATGTATATGTATGTATATGTGTGTATATATATATGCATGTATATATGTATATATATATATATGTGTATATATATGTATATGTGTGTATATATATATATAATAATAATAATAATAATAACTGGGATTTATATAGCGCTTTTCTAAGTACCCAAAGTCGCTTTACATGTAGAACCCATCAAACATTCACACCTGGTGGTGGTAAGCTACTTTCATAGCCACAGCTGCCCTGGGGTAGACTGACGGAAGCGTGGCTGCAATTTGCGCCAACGGCCCCTCCGACCACCACCTATCATTCATCATTCAATTCACCGGTGTGAGTGGCACCGGGGGCAAAGGGTGAAGTGTCCCGCCCAAGGACACAACGGCAGCGATTTTTTTTTTTTGGATGGTAAGAGGCGGGGAGCGAACCTGCAACCCTCAGGTTTCTGGCACGGTTGCTCTACCCACTACGCCATGCCGCCCCTGTATGTATATATGTGTACATATATGAATATATATATATGTATATATATGTATATATATATATATTTGTATATATATATATATATATGTGTATTTATATGTATGTATGTGTATATGCATATGTATGGATATATGCATGTGTGTGGATATATACATATATACAGATATAATATCATCTTTTTTTATCTTTTTTACTATTTATATTACTATATTATTGTGTATGCACCTCAGGGGATCTGCTCCAATTTTGTTGTTCTTTGAACCTGTTCACTGTAATAATTCAATCAATCAATCAATCAATGTTTATTTATATAGCCCTAAATCACAAGTGTCTCAAAGGGCTGCACAAGCCACAACGACATCCTCGGTATAGCCCACATAAGGGCAAGGAAAAACTCACCCCAGTGGGACGTCGATGTGAATGACTATGAGAAACCTTGGAGAGGACCGCATATGTGGGTAACCCCCCCCTCTAGGGAGACCGAATGCAATGGATGTCGAGTGGGTCTAACATAATATTGTGAGAGTCCAGTCCATAGTGGATCCAGCATAACAGTAAGAGTCCAGTCCACAGTGGGGTCAGCAGGAAACCATCCCGAGCGGAGACGGGTCAGCAGCGCAGAGATGTTCCCAACCGATATACAGGCGAGCGGTCCACCCCGGGTCCCGACCCCGCACAGCCAGCACCCCATCCATGGCCACCGGATCTGTGTGTCTCCCCTTCCACAAGAGATAGGGGGGAGCAGAGGAGAAAAGAAAAGAAACGGCAGATCAACTGGTCTAAAAAAAGGGGGGCTATTCAAAGGCTAGAGTATACAAATGAGTTTTGAGATGGGACTTAAATGTTTCTACTGAGGTAGCATCTCTAACTGTTACCGGGAGGGCATTCCATAGTGCTGGAGCCCGAATAGAAAACGCTCTACAGCCCGCAGACTTTTTTTGGGCTCTGGGAATCACTAATAAGCCGGAGTTCTTTGAACGCAGATTTCTTGCCGGGACATATGGTACAATGCAATCGGCAAGATAGGACGGAGCTAGACCGTGTAGTTACATTAAAACTATATTCTATTCTATTCTACTACATATATATATATATATATATATATATATATATATATATATATATATATATATATATATATATATATATATATATATATATATATATACACGAGGGAATGGAGTGTCACTAAATCCAAGAGTGTATGGTGTGTGACTATGTGTCTTGAAAACTATTTGTTGAATACAAAACTATGTGGGTGTTAGCAAATGATACTTTACAAATTAGCTGCACAGTTGTATAAGCTGCAGGGATCAAAGCGTCGTAAAAAGTTACAGCTTACGATCCAAAAAATATTGTATTTATTATCAATTATGCTGTCTTTAAGTTGAAGTGGGGCAGTCACTGCATTTTTGGCGACAACTCGCTGTCCCAATAATCCAATAAGGCTCATTTTCTGTTTAATGAGCCTAATGATTAAGCGGCGACACATTTATTACTGGGTACTTTCTGATCCGATTTTGCCATGGAGACTTTGTATGTGTAAGGAATATGCTCATATTAGTATTTGTCATTTGTTTTTATTGACAAATGTTCAGTTTTCGACTGCAATATTGTTCAATTAAATGATACTAACAACTTATGTCTATCTTGTGTGCTATTGTGTGCTTTGCTGTTGTGTAGCTACTCACTCCGAGTAGCCTATAGCCTATATGTTTATTGAATGATGCGGACATGTTTGTTACTGGATACTTTCTAATAAGCTTCTGCCATGGAGACTTTATATCTGCAAATAATATGCAACTATAATCATTCTAAACTTGTTTATATTGACAAATGTGTTTTAGATTGCAATATTGTTTAATTAAGGGCACTTATTACATATGTCTAGCTTGTGCGCTATTGTGTGCTTAACTGTTGTGTAGCTGCTCGCTCTTATTTACCATGTTTAATTTTTGTGAATAACTTTTGTATATAACAATGTCGGACATTTAGATGTTAAGTAAGTTAAGTAAACGTGTATCGGAGATTTTAGATGCAAGCCGATATAATCTGACATCGGTTTATTTACTGATATCGAACCAATATCCCATGTCACTATCGGATCGAGACAACCCTAGTTATTCCTGTTTAATGTGTTACGGTTGGGTGGTCGCATGGTTATGCGCGGATCGTTTCCCTAAGATACAGACGGAACTCCGGAGGCAGTTTGCAGGTAGGACAATGATTTATTATCCATAAATCAGGCAAAATACAAAAGTACAGGAAAGCGTGCCGATAGCACAAGAAGTTAAGGAAAAAGCTACAGGCAAAGCTTAGAAACAGGAATTAGTTCTGTACACATTCTGTACATATATATTCATTATACAAACACATATACACATTCTGTACATATACATTCATTGTACAAACACATACACACATTCTGTACATATACAAGTACATATGCATACTTACACTCATGCACATAATCACGTTTCATCAAACATATATTAACGTTGTTGCCCTAGGGTAAACTGGGTGTAACACATGGCACACTGACAAAGCTTAACCTATTGTGACTATAACAATCTACAAGGTTAATGTAGGTTGCTTCTCTTTCTCCCCCTCCATTTTTTTTCTGCATTCTTTCGTATCTCAAGTTATAATTGCGTATATGTATTGTTGCATTTAAACAACTGTATTGTTGATAATAAAGGTAAATTATTGGTATTGTTCATTATCAATAGCGCTATTTCTATTGGTATTTGTATTGATCCATTTGTAGTGTAATAATGCTCATTGTCATTTCTGTATTATTTTTTATTTTTCGCTAACTGCTTATTTGCTATTACTTTTACCATCATGTTTGTACATGTCGTATTTGCTGATGTTGCTCTATTGTTGTTGTTGTTGTTTGCTGTTGTTGTTTTTGTCTCTCTGTCTAATCCCCCTCTTGTCCCCACAATTTCCCTCTCTGTCTTCTTTTTTCTCTCTTTCTATCCCCTCCTGCTCCGGCCCGGCTGCACTAAATGATAATATAAATACATTTAATAAAGTCAAATACAAATAAGGCAACAAGAGAAGTATCCTACACTTCTCTTTTGTAAAGTAAATCTGAACAGCCGACATGGGCATCTACATCAACTATATGATTTGCCTGAGAAGCTGGACAAAAAAAAAAGAAAAAAAAAAGAAAAAAGAAACAGGAATTAGAAGCTAGGATTTACCAACGTAATGTTGCATGAAGTAAAACAAAACAGCCACCCCAAGTGTGGCAAAAGGCAGGAATAAATAGCTCTCTGATTAGTGCCCGGGAGCAGGTGAGCGTCGCAGACACTAATCAGAGGCAGGTGAAAATAATCAGCACCCATGGCAACCAAGACACACAAACCCAGGGTTGCTAAAACAGAACTAAGAGAGTCTTTAAGTAAAACAAAACATGATCCGGGCAACGGATCATCACACAATGGGTTTTTTAAGCTTCTTTGCTATGGCAAAAAGAGGTAAATATTAGGGATGTCCGATAAAGGCTTTTTTGCCGATATCCGATATTCCGATATTGTCCAACTCTTAATTACCGATACCGATATCAACCGATACCGATATATACAGACCTGGATATAGTCTGGGCTGTATACAAATGCTTATTTTGAAAATGTAATTTTGTTTACAGATTATATGCAATCTGTTGTTGAAGTTCCCAAATTTTGAGTGTACATAAATGAAGGTGTGTGTTGCTGAGCCCGACCTGGACATCATCTGGACTGGACCTGGTTTTTAAGAACACTTTAAACAATCTAATTTCATGGACAACCAGGTCTGGTGAAGATAAGGTCCTTTTTTTTTTTTTAATTAATAAAATAAAATAAGATAAATCAATTAAAAAAATGTTCTTGAATAAAATAGAAAGTAAAACAATATAAAAACAGTTACATAGAAACTAGTAATGAATGAAAATGAGTAAAATGAACTGTTAAAGGTTAGTACTATTAGTGGACCAGCAGCACGCACAATCATGTGTGCTTACGGACTGTATCCCTTGCAGACTGTATTGATATATATTGATATATAATGTAGGAACCAGAATATTAATCACCTTTTGTGTGAATGAGTGTGAATGAGTGTAAATGGGGGAGGGAGGTGTTTTGGGTTGGTGCACTAATTGTGAAGTGAAGTGTGAAGTGAATTATATTTATATAGCGCTTTTCTCTAGTGACTCAAAGCGCTTTACATAGTGAATTGTAAGTGTATCTTTGTGTTTTTTATGTTGATTTAATAAAAAATAAAAATACAAAATAAAAACGATACCGATAATAAAAAACCGGTACCGATAATTTCCGATATTAGATTTTAAAGCATTTATCGGCATCCGCTAGTAAATATTAATAAAAAGATGTAATCAAAGTAACATAAATAATAATTTGCATTTGAAAATTAATAAAAATAAAAATAAATCAATAATTCAGCATTTTTTTCAGTATCCAGATTGTGAGGATCCGGTTCCCGGATCATAGTTTGTTTGCGTTTTCGATTCACTCGTGTTTTCAGCACCATTGAGTTTGTGTGTTTCAGTTGCCATGACGGCAGATTACTCTCAGCTGCCTCTGGTTAGTGTTCGGGACGTTCACCTGTTCCCGGGCACTAATCAGAGAGCTATTTAATGCATCCTCTGGTGGTTTTGTTTGCTTCCGTGCAACAAAGTTACGTTCTCGTTTACGCTCCGAGTCTGTATTTTTACTAGCATCTTTTGGCTAGGGGCAACACGGTGGTACAGGGGTTAGTGCATGTGCCTCACAATACAAAGGTCCTGAGTAGTCCTAGGTTCAATCCCGGGCTCAGGATCTTTCTGTGTGGAGTTTGCATGTTCTCCCCGTGACTGTGTGGGTTCCCTCCGGGTACTCCGGCTTCCTCCCACCTCCAAAGACATGCACCTGGGGATAAGTTGATTGGCAACACTAAATTGGCCCTAGTGTGTGAATGTGAGTGTGAATGTTGTCTGTCTATCTGTGTTGGCCCTGCGATGAGGTGGCGACTTGTCCAGGGTGTACACCGCCTTCCGCCCGAATGCAGCTGAGATAGGCTCCAGCACCCCCCGCTACCCCAAAAGGGACAAGCGGTAGAAAATGGATGATTGGATGGATCTCTTGGCTATCCTTTCTTGTTTATGCGCAGCATATTTTTGTCTGCATCTAGTAATAAATCATTCTTCTCACCTGTAAGCCGCTTCCTGACGTTCCTCCGCTTCTTGAAAAGACGACCTCCGGCATCACAATGCCTCGACAACGCAACAGAAACTATGATCCGGGCACCGGATCCTCACACAGATACCGTAAATGTGATGCATTACTGCCATTATTAGACACTTAAACTTTCCCTCTGGTCATACTGTACATGTGACCCACTTGAACCCATATGCATGTTGAAACTAATTGACATTTTCTTAATTATTAAGTCATCATAAATCTCCAGGGGTGTGAAACCTTTTCAACCGGAGACCTTTTTAGTTTTTTCAAGTCCTTACTAACAAAATATATCATGATACATGTATGTGCCCGGAGGGAACCCACGCAGTCACGGCGAGAACATGCAAACTCCACACAGAAAGATCCTGAGCCCGGGATTGAACTCAGGACCTTCGTAGTGTGAGGCACATGCACTAACCCCTGTTACCACCGTGCTGCCCTGCGATGAGGTGATCCATTTTCTACTGCTTGTACCTTTCGGGGTAGCGGGGGGTGCTGGAGCCTATCTCAGAAGCATTCGGGCAGAAGGCGGCGTACACCCTGGACAAGTCACCACCTCATCGCAGGGCCAACACAGACAACATTCACACTCACATTCACACACTAGGGCCAATTTTAGTGTTGCCAATCAACCTATCCCCAGGTGGAGTACCCGGAGGGAACCCACGCAGTCACGGGGAGAGCATGCAAACTCCACACAGAAAGATCCCGAGCCCGGGATTGAACTCAGGACTACTCAGGATTGTGAGGCACATGCACTAACCCCTGTTCCACTGTGCTGCCCATCAAGTCACTGTTACAGAAAATAATTTGTATACAACAGTGGTTCTTAACCTGGGTTCGATCAAACCCTAGGGGTTCAGTGAGTCGGTCTCAGGGGTTTGGCAAAGGTCAAGATACACCCGACTCATCGTGTAAATAAAAACTTCTCCCTATCACCATATTATGGATACCCCCAAACAATGTTCCCTTTAATTTTCCATCTGATTTGCACATGTGTAAATGTTAGAATAATTATGTATAAGTTATCACACAACTCTTATGCTTAAAGGCCGTTGCTATAGTTATTATCAATTGTGCTGAAGTTGTACTTTTCTATCTGTGCAAAGGCACAACTTGTAATCTTGTTTCGCGAGTTGTCTCGTGTCAGTTGTTTGCTTCCAGACCCTGCCTGCTGACAGCCAAGGACGGACATCGAGTACCTCAACGCAGACAAAACAGAGACAGGGCGAAATCACGAGTGTCAGCACATGTCCATTTTGAATAATCATGCATTGTGTCTAATGGGGCTGCTTGCATTACCCCTCCCTTCAGAAGCAGCCTCAGTGATGTTAACTAGGGACCTCCTGAATAAATAGAGGAGCACGTGGGACTGTACCTTAGAGCGTAGGGGGAAACTGTAACTGAGTGTTCAGCCCAATAAGTCTCTCCTCATGAGTAAAATTCAACTCCGTCTCTGCCGGATTCCTTGCTTCTTGTCTTGTGTAATAGATAGTTCGGTGTTTGAACCTGACAGGAATTTGTTGTGAGTTCATGCACTGTGTTGGTTTTGTTCTTGGAACAAGGTGATGTTCATGCACGGTTGATTTTGTGCACCAGTAAAAAAAACATATAACTTTGTCTTGAATTAAAAAAAATATAAACATAATAATATTTTTCACTAAAGAAGGGTTCGGTGAATGCGCATTTGAAAATGGTGGGGTTCGGTACTTCCGAGGTTAAGAACCACTGGTATACAATAACTGTCTACATCCTTAATAAATGTGTGCAGTTTGTGTGCACGAGAACTTTGCAGGAGTTGAAATCATTGCCGATGTCAGATGGGACATGCTCCGTGCCACCCGGCATCATTATCAGCACTTCCTGGCGCCAAAGGGGAGGCGTTAAATCCTCTCCACCAGCACGCTGATTGAGACTGTGACTGTCATTAACCCGAGGTGACGTTGGCGAGGGACGCTCAGCCGGTTTGCGCCGATCCGGGTTGACATCCACCGCTACCCTGCCTGCAACACGGGCCTTGCCGTGCCTTGTCGTCAGTTACAGTTTACTGCGTTGTTTGCTGCTAAGTGGGTAAGTTAAAGTTGGGTCATGTGACAAAACATAGTAACAACATGCTTGTCAGTACGGGGACTATGGCGGCGCGGATTGCTTTCCCAGGATGCAAAACAACTAGACTGGACTTGGCTTGAAGGTAAATAGATCTTTTATTTTTACACTAACAAAAGAAACAAAAGGTGCGCACAAGACGGAAGTACAAACTTGGCGAAGAAAACAAAACTAGCACTTGGGCAAAAACTATGGACGTGAAACAAATAAACACTTACTGTGACATGAGCAGAACAAAAACTTACGTGGCATGGCAAGAAGCACAAACGATGGAATAAGCAGGGCATCAGAAAGACGGAGTTAATGTCGACAGGCCGACCAACAGAAAAAGACAGGCTTTAAATAACAGTGACATGATTGGTGACAGGTGTGTGAGTCCAAACGTGGAACAGGTGAAACTAATGGGTAACCATGGAAACAAGACAAGGGAGTGAAAAAGCAGGAACTAAAAAGAGTCCAAAAACCAAACAGAACATAACTTAAACAAAACATGATCCCAGACATGACAATGCTCAAGTTTGAGTGACAGCTTTAAACTGGTCACAATTGGGCAGAGCCCCATTTACATTTCCGGACTTAGATATTAACTAAGTATTAGTGTGTGTGTGGGGGGGGGGGGGTGCAACACGTGCCAATACGGCCGGGTTAGCTTACTAAAGTGCAATTTTAAATTTTGCCCGAAATATCCTGCTGAAAACGTCTCGGTATGATGACGTCTGCGCGTGACGTCACGGATTGTAGAGGACATTTTGGGACAGCATGGTGGCCAGCTATTAAGTCGTCTGTTTTCATCGCAAAATTCCACAGTATTCTGGACATCTGTGTTGGTGAATCTTTTGCAATTTGTTCAATGAACAATGGAGACAGCAAAGAAGAAAGCTCTAGGTGGGAAGCGGTGTATTGCGGCAGGTGTTGTGCCGTAAACGCACCCCCGCCGTAGAATGCACCCCCTGACTGTTGTGCCGGATAACACAGCCGGTGTTTCATTGTTTACATTCCCGAAAGATGACAGTCAAGCTTTACCATTGGCCTGTGGAGAATTGGGACAACAGAGACTCTTACCAGGAGGACTTTGAGTTGGATACGCAGACGCGGTACCGTGAGTACGCATGCAGCTGCGGCTTCCAAACATTTGATCGCTTGCCCGTACGTGCGTGCCGCTATGTGCATGTCACGTACGTAACTTTGGGGACTTTGGGGAAATAAATGTGCTGTATGGACTTTGGGGAGGTGAACGGTACTTTGGACTGGGGGATTGAGTGTGTTGTGCAGGTGTTTGAGTTGTATTGGCGGATTATATGGACGGGAGGGATGAGGTGTTTGTTATGCGGGATTAATTTGTGGCATATTAAATATAAGCCTGGTTGTGTTGTGGCTAATAGAGTATATATATGTCTTGTGTTTATTTACTGTTTTAGTCATTCCCAGCTGAATATCAGGTCCCACCCGCCTCTCACAGCATCTTCCCTATCTGAATCGCTCCCACTGCCCTCTAGTCCTTCACTCTCACTTTCCTCATCCACGAATATTTCATCCTCGCTCAAATTAATGGGGAAATCGTCGCTTTCTCAGTCCAAATCGCTCTCGCTGCTGGTGGCCATGATTGTAAACAATGTGCAGATGTGAGGAGCTCCACAACCTGTGACGTCACGCTACTCGTCTGCTACTTCCGGTACAGGCAAGGCTTTTTTTTATCAGCGACCAAAAGTTGTGACTTTATCGTCGATGTTCTCTACTAAATCCTTTCAGCAAAAATATGGCAATATCGCGAAATGATCAAGTATGACACATAGAATGGACCTGCTATCCCCGTTTATAATAATAATAGTCTCTTGATTAGAGCAAGTGCGTGTCCCGAACACATGAGGCAGGTGAAACTAATCAGTCGCCATGGAAACTAAAACAAACAAGGATGTACAAAAACAGGAACTGGTGGAGTCTTAAAACTAACAGAAAATAACAAAAACATGATCCAGACCACAGATCATGACAAGAATACTATTAACCGCAACATGTAAGTTTAAAAAAACAAAAAAACAACAACATTATGATTCGTACATTTTCAGAATGTGCTTGTTCTATTTTTAAACAAAGAAAACAATCTGAAGTTGTCTTTATTTTTAAGTTATCGTGCCGTGATTTTACCAGTCCCGCCCACTTGGAAGTAGACTTTTCTCCATGTGGCCCCCGATTTAAAATGAGTTTGACACCCCTGTATTAATTGGAACAGTTATGCTAATAATAATAATAATAATTATAATTATAATGATACTGTCATGTCAGTATTTGTTCAATAACCCCATTAGTTCTGTGTTTCAGTCAAAAGCATCAGTGACAAGCATCAGCCCACTGCTGGTCAAAGTGAGGATGGCACCCCCTTGTTTAATGAGTGCATGTACTTTGCACTGTAACATCACATTTACAGCACACTGGAGTTATTTTTAAGGGCTGACTCCTCAGTTGATGATGAAGTGGCAGCGGGTGGATACGGAAGGTGGTCCACTCTGGAAGACTTTGACCAGACGTGTGCTCCTCTTTGTTTAAACCCTACAATTAGAAGCCATTGTCGCCCCCCTCCCACCCTACTCCTTCTCCTTCTCCACTTCCTATGATGGCTACCCTCTTCTCGGCAGAAATATATTTATCTGAGGATAATTGGCCATTAAATCCTCACTTGACAACTGTGAAAATGCCAGCCCAAGAGTAATCTGGCTGCCAGAAAATGACAACGGCTGGCAGGGCTTGTCGACTGCTGGGAGCCACATCAGGAAGGGATGGATCTATTCCACACTACACTACGTGTGCGCACGTACACACGAAAAAGAGCTGGCGGTTCTAATCAAATCCTGTCCTGTTCACACGCTTGTGATTTTTTTTTTTCCTTTAAAAAAAAAGGAAACCCCTCATTATGATGCTTAGTAACTCAGCTCCTAGAATAAAGCAACATCCTCCTAGACTACGGTATGTGATAGAGATTTTATTTACCGTATTTTTAGCCTTTTTCTCAAAAGTCTTTGGTCAAAGCATGAAAAAAAAACCCTCGATTGAAAACTTTACAAAACATTTACGGAAAACTATTATTTATGTCATAATCTCTTTACATTATAACAGGGGTGTCCAAACTTTTTGACTGGGGGCTAAAAGAAATTTGGCCGGGGGCCGAAACCTGACTGCATGCAAAGTAACACACATATACAGGTAAAAGCCAGTAAATTAGAATATTTTGAAAAACTTGATTTATTTCAGTAATTGCATTCAAAAGGTGTAACTTGTACATTATATTTATTCATTGCACACAGACTGATGCATTCAAATGTTTATTTCATTTAATTTTGATGATTTGAAGTGGCAACAAATGAAAATCCAAAATTCCGTGTGTCACAAAATTAGAATATTACTTAAGGCTAATACAAAAAAGGGATTTTTAGAAATGTTGGCCAACTGAAAAGTATGAAAATGAAAAATATGAGCATGTACAATACTCAATACTTGGTTGGAGCTCCTTTTGCCTCAATTACTGCGTTAATGCGGCGTGGCATGGAGTCGATGAGTTTCTGGCACTGCTCAGGTGTTATGAGAGCCCAGGTTGCTCTGATAGTGGCCTTCAACTCTTCTGCGTTTTTGGGTCTGGCATTCTGCATCTTCCTTTTCACAATACCCCACAGATTTTCTATGGGGCTAAGGTCAGGGGAGTTGGCGGGCCAATTTAGAACAGAAATACCATGGTCCGTAAACCAGGCACGGGTAGATTTTGCGCTGTGTGCAGGCGCCAAGTCCTGTTGGAACTTGAAATCTCCATCTCCATAGAGCAGGTCAGCAGCAGGAAGCATGAAGTGCTCTAAAACTTGCTGGTAGACGGCTGCGTTGACCCTGGATCTCAGGAAACAGAGTGGACCGACACCAGCAGATGACATGGCACCCCAAACCATCACTGATGGTGGAAACTTTACACTAGACTTCAGGCAACGTGGATCCTGTGCCTCTCCTGTCTTCCTCCAGACTCTGGGACCTCGATTTCCAAAGGAAATGCAAAATTTGCTTTCGTCAGAAAACATGACTTTGGACCACTCAGCAGCAGTCCAGCTGGTGTCGGTCCACTCTGTTTCCTGAGATCCAGGGTCAACGCAGCCGTCTACCAGCAAGTTTTAGAGCACTTCATGCTTCCTGCTGCTGACCTGCTCTATGGAGATGGAGATTTCAAGTTCCAACAGGACTTGGCGCCTGCACACAGCGCAAAATCTACCCGTGCCTGGTTTACGGACCATGGTATTTCTGTTCTAAATTGGCCCGCCAACTCCCCTGACCTTAGCCCCATAGAAAATCTGTGGGGTATTGTGAAAAGGAAGATGCAGAATGCCAGACCCAAAAACGCAGAAGAGTTGAAGGCCACTATCAGAGCAACCTGGGCTCTCATAACACCTGAGCAGTGCCAGAAACTCATCGACTCCATGCCACGCCGCATTAACGCAGTAATTGAGGCAAAAGGAGCTCCAACCAAGTATTGAGTATTGTACATGCTCATATTTTTCATTTTCATACTTTTCAGTTGGCCAACATTTCTAAAAATCCCTTTTTTGTATTAGCCTTATACAATATTCTAATTTTGTGACACACGGAATTTTGGATTTTCATTTGTTGCCACTTCAAATCATCAAAATTAAATGAAATAAACATTTGAATGCATCAGTCTGTGTGCAATGAATAAATATAATGTACAAGTTACACCTTTTGAATGCAATTACTGAAATAAATCAAGTTTTTCAAAATATTCTAATTTACTGGCTTTTACCTGTGTATA